>NC_141025.1:75790000-75817500 GCF_052040795.2 Danio rerio
CTTATTAGCTGTAAATATTTTAAAAAAAAATGATTTTGAGGTATTATAAATTTTGCAATAAGATTTTTGAAGGACATTAATATATTGTCTTCATACAAATCCTACACTACGGCCAATTTAGTTTGATCAATTCACCTATATAGCGCATGCGTTTGGCCTGTGGGGGAAACCGGAGCACCCGGACAAAACCCACACTATCACGGTGAGAACATGCAAACTCCACACTGAAATGCCAACTGGCCCAGCCGGGACTTGAACCAGCAACCTTCTTGTTGTGATGTGACAGTGCTAATCACTGAGCCACCATGCCACCTCGAAATTATATTTTTAAATGACTTTAAATGACTCAAAGCTACATTTTCAGCATCGTTAATAGCCATGTGATCCTCAGAAATCATTCTAAACTGCTGATTTGCTTTAAATATGTTATCACTGCTAATGTTGCACTAATTAATATTCATAACTACTCATTTGTAACAAACTGAATGCATCCTTGCTTACGAAATAAATCAATAAAAAAGTATTGACTCCAAACATTTTGAAATGCAGTGAGTGTCTTACCTCTCCTGACATTTATTATATGAATTAAAGGCAAACGTGGCGGTGTATTTGTGTCTGAGCATGTTGGCGAGTCAAGGCGTGTGTGTTTGTGCATCTCGTTTTGTTTCTCACCCCTAGAGTCAAGCATGAGTGTTTGTCTGTGTGGCTGTTTTCTGTATGAGTGTGTGTCTAGAAAACATAGCGGCTCGGAGGAAACTGTATTGCTCAGGGGTCGCTTTTCACAGCTCAAGAGATGTAGTGGAAAAGTACACCAAGGTCACGTTTTGCTCAGTTAAGGTTTAAGTAGGGTTGTAACGGTATGAATTTTTTACGGTATGATAATATTCTAAAACAATACCACGGTTTGACGGTTTCGCGGTATACGGTATGTTACAAATGTTACAAAATAATAGAACAGTGAAGCAAATTTAACTTTTTCCAGATAATATATTTTCAGTTACTATAAACAACACCACTTACAATGAACAAATAAAAAAAATAAGAAAATAATAAATAATGTGTCAAAGTCCAAATAAAGTCCAAATAAACATGGTGCAAATCCTCAGTAAAAAAATAGATATAAATATTTACTATACTATAAATAGTTACATAACGAAACTAGATTCAATATGGAACATCCTTAGGTTTTATGTGCCAGCATGGATATGGTTGTCTGTGGATATGGATTTGGATATGGTTGTCGGCAATGCAGACAAACAGCTGCACCTTCATTTGCGTCTTTTGAAAACAACAAGAGCAGCAGTTCGTCTTTGCTGTGTCACTGTTTTGTCATGTTTCTGTGCTGCTGTGCATGCAAAAGTACTTAGTATGAGAATTATGCAAAACTTTTTTTTTGCGTTTTATTTAGCCGCGCATAATTGTATGCCTATCTCTCATTCCGTGTTGTTCAAAAAGCTCAGTGTTGGTCCACAAACAAAAGCGAAACCTATGCTTATTGGTTGTGATATAGCGAGTTTGAACCAATCTGGGCATGGAGGAGGGACAATGCATCAATGTATCATGTCTGGTTTGTCCGGAGACACAGTGACGAGCGTTTCTTTGTCAAATCAGCGTTGTCAAATTTTGATGACGTAACCGCACTGATTCCGGAGCCTCTGAAAGTCCGCGAATGTACTATGTTACAGCACTGGAAAGCTGAGATTCTCTTCTTTATGCCAATCTTTGAATTGTATGAATCGGATCAGCGGATCAAAAGTTATTAAACATTTAAGAGCAATACTTATTTTTAGCCGCGGGCGGCTGTCTCGGTCTTTAAGGGTTAAAATCGTTGATATGCAATTGTTCATGGTATGATAATCGTGCACGTTCAAATCGTGGTAGACCGTCATACCGGTATATTGTTACAACCCTAGGTTTAAGTTTTTATTTAAGTCGCGGTCACACTGCATTTTTCGCCCCATAGACTTCCATTCATACGCAAGCAAATGTAGCAGACTAGAAATGCAAGCTTGTGCGACAATTTTCGCAGTTCGCTGCGTTGTGAAGTTCAAGCTTGGTGAACTCTGACCTGCGAAATCACAAGATTGCGAAAGACCAATAAAAGATTAAAACATGACCTCTCTGTACAGAAACCTAAAATATGGACCAATCGCTTGCTCTTTTAAATGTCTAATCATCTTGTTTAATCCCGCCCCTTTTCGCAACACCGTACGACAGAATTTTGCAAGCTCAAACTCTAGTGTGACCACGGTCTCTTTAGTCGCTAATTAGTTCTACACACCTGTTTCTAGTCGTTATTTACCTTTATTACACGGCGGTCTGGATTACTTACTCATGACATTCAAAGGTATGTTATTCCCAGATGACATTCATTCATTCATTCATTTATTTTCTTGTCGGCTTAGTCCCTTTATTTATTCCGGGGTCGCCACAGCGGAATGAACCGCCAACTTATCCAGCAAGTTTTTACGCAGCGGATGCCCTTCCAGATGCAACCCATCTCTGGGAAACATCCACACACAAACTCATACTTATACACTACGGGCAATTTAGCCAACCCAATTCACCTGTACCGCATGTCTTTGGACTGTGGGGGAAACCGCAGCACCTGAAGGAAACCCACGCGAATGCAGGGAGAACATGCAAACTCCACACAGAAACACCAACTGAGCTGAGGCTTGAACCAGCGACCATCTGGCTGTGAGGCGACAGCACTACCTACTGCGCCACTGCGTCGCCTCCCAGACAACATAGATCTGCATAATGCATACATCTGAAAAGTTTTTAAAATGGCGTCATTGTTGTGCTCATGTAAACACATGCATAGTACATGTTTGGGGGGAAGATTAATACTGACATGAAATCAAAATTCTTGTTTCTTATTTACATACGATAGTTCATAAGCAAAATTACAACCAAAACTCATTTTACACACACAGCAAGTCATACATAGAGACTTCCCTACTGTTGACTAATAAGGTGGCAGTGCCAAATACTGCTATGAAATAAACCATTTATAGCTATTTCTGCAAATATGGTTTAAAGGGGACCTATTATGCGACAATCACTTTTATAAGGGGTTAACACACAGTTGTTTGGTAAAAGTGTGTGAATATAGCCAAGCTCCAATGGTAAAAATGTATTGATAAAATACTCAAACTTGATAAGGACTGCAGACACACTTTGATTGACATTCTCCCTTTGTACATGTCATTAGAGGGGGAAAGCCCCGCCCACTAATGACTATCTCTCCTTCATTACCATAAACAGCCCTGAGTGAGTAGCAGCCGTTCACCATTAGTTTTGAATCTGCCACTATGCTGACACACAGGCATTTATAGCCCCGCCCTCTTTTTAAAGAGACCACAATCTCATTTGAATTTAAAGCGACAGTCACCAAAACACCCCAAATTGGATCAAAACCTAAAAGGGGCAGTTTCAAAGAGTTTAAAGCATTATTTGTGCAATATTTTGAGCTGAAACTTCACACACACACACACTCTGGGGACGTCCCAGAGTTATTTGACATCTTGTAAAAAGAGACATAATAGGTACCCTTTAAAACATGTTGAGTAAATGTGAACGAAAAAAAGTCCATTTTGGGCTACACCGTAAACGTAGACCTAAATCTCATACCTGTCTTGGAGAAACAGTTCGGCTATTTAGGGAAGAGGAATTCTCGATTATAAAACACACACACACACACACTGTGCTACGTGACCTTGAGCTGGATATCATGCCTTGAGTGTTTCCTGTGTGCCCTCCAAAAACCTCTTTAATTATAGACACATCCTCACTTTCTCTCAAAGGTAAATGACAGAAGACCAGCACTGGGCTACAATTAGTCTTTCACTTTAATTAAGGAAAAGAGACAGTGCCAATTACTGAGAGAGAGAAGGGGGAGTGACGGAAAAAAAAAATGGAAAGGGAGTGGAAAAAAAAGAGGCCAAGGAGAAAGAGTGGCAGAGGGGAGATGAAAGGGAAAGCAGGGATTAGAAAGAGATGGATGGAGATGAACAGATAGTGACGAGAGATGAGCATTTAATAAGAGCACTGTAGCGTGACAGTGTGTTTGTGCGTCTAATCGTTTATTACTGAAGCACACCTGGACTGCAGATGCCTGTACAAAACTACGCATTAGCAGAAATCGCTGTCTAAACGATTAGCCGGTATTACAGTCAACAGGGGGATCAGAATGAATAGTATTTACTTGCTCAGTAAACATTCCTGCACTCGCTGTACGTGTTGCAATATGTTCATCCAAAGAAAATAAGCATCTTTCCTCCAGTGGGATGAGTTATTTAGCTCCTCAAATGACTGGAGTCATCTAAGTTTACAATACCGCCAAGCGAAAGGCTTGTAAATCATAATATAAATGATTCGTTAAATTAAGCCGTGCCCACAAGTTTTTCTTGGGCTTCAAGTTTTGCATAGATATCACTGAAAATAAGTACACTTTAGCATACTTTTCAAAAGAAGTATTTAAGACGCATTAAGGTGCAAAGACAACAGTGTGATGTTTTCAGTCACTTATGTGCAATTAAATCCAAATTAAACGCAATTAAAATTAAATGCGACTTAAGTATATCTTTAAATGTAATTTTGTGATTGTGCTGTCTTTGAAATATAGTTATATATATATATATATATATATATATATATATATATATATATATATATATATATATATATATATATATATGTATATATATGTATGTGTATATATATATATATATATATATATATATATATATATATATATATATATATATATATATATATATACATATATATATACACACACACACACACACTCACCGGCCACTTTATTAGGTACACCTGTCCAACTGCTCGTCAACACAAATTTCTAATCAGCCAATCACAGGGCAGCAACTCAATGCATTTAGGAGCATCAGAATGGTGAAAAAAGGTGATTTAAGTGACTTTGAACGTGGCATGGTTGTTGGTGCCAGACTGGCTGATCTGAGTATTTCAGAAACTGCTGATCTACTTGGTTTTTTTATGACCACAGTGTGCCCGTCTTCTGATGGCTACTTCCAGCAGGATAATGCACTTTGTTAGCATGAATCATCTCAGACTGGTTTCTTAAACATGAAAATGAGTTCACTGTACTCAAATGGCCTCCACAGTCACCAGATCTCAATTCAATAGAGCACCTTTGAGATGTGATGGAACAGGAGATTGGCATCATGGATGTGCAGCCGAACACTTGCCTTAAAAAAGTGCTTCCTTGGTCTCATCCATATTTCTTTGCATGGTGAACACACGTCGACCACAATAGGAAAAAAAAAACGGCAACTGCGTTAATTGTGTTAATTTTTTTATGCGTTAAATATTTCAAATTAATTGCATGCGTTAATGCACTAATTTTGACAGCACTAATATATATATATATATATATATATATATATATATATATATATATATATATATATATATATATATATATATATTAGGGGTGTCAAAATTAATTGTTTCTTCGGTGCACCGTGATGCAGACGCGGACAATTCGGTATCGGTTCAGTAATAATCATAACCGGTTATTATGTACTGACGTCATTTATCTCCTATGCTCTCTGTCGCGAGGGAGGTGAGCGCGAGTATTTACAACACTCAGCCAACTCAGGGCCGGCCCGTGGCATAGGCACCATAGGCAAATGCTAAGGGCGCTGTATATCCAGGGAGGCGCCAGAAATGAGCGCAGTTCAGTTGGTTTTGTTTTCGATATTACTGACACACATTCAGTTATAGACAGGAATAACTCAAAAACCTCTTACCCTAAAAAGATCTAAAGTGTGTTTCCTACAAAAAGACAAAGCTGGTTATACTTCACAGCTGTCTTTCTTTTTTTTCCGCTCGACATTACGAGCACTACTCCGTTTAAGCCCTCGCAATATGTGTTTAGCCGTGAGAGCTCGCGCTGATAGGAGCTCTCAGTAAGGGACCGTCGGAAAAGTGCTTTTTTTCCCGATTTTTTTTTTTTTAATGTTTTTCTGCTCCGCTCAGCGCGAGCTCTCCCTGTTGCGAGGGCTAAAGTGTGTGTGTGTGTGTGTGTTTGTTTGTTAGGTGCTGTCTATGTTTGTGTATGTGTTAGAATGAGATACAGTGTGGTGCTGTGAGTCTGTGTTTATACAGACAGCATGTTATAGCCTCCCCCCTAAAATATAACGTTGTATATGGAAAGCATCGTCAATGCACCGTGATGCACCGAGATATCGAATTGAAGGCATGATAATCGTAACTGAACCGAACCGTGAGACCAGTATAGGTTCACACCTCTAATATATATATATATATATATATATATATATATATATATATATATATATATATATATATATATATATATATATATATATATATGTGGGCCCCGAAGTGAAAAAGGTGGAGAACCCCTGGCTTAAAACGTACTTCAGAACAAAACATGTACTTTTACACTATTACAAAATTTGTTAAAGGGTTAGTTCACTCAAAAATGAACACGTCCTCCTCATTTACTCTTGCTCATGTGGTTTTAAACCTTTAAGATTTTCTTTTTTTCTCTCCATTAAACACAAAAGAAGATATTTTGAAGAATGTTGGTTGCTGGCACCCATTGACTTCCATAGCAGGGAAAAATACAATTGAAATCAATGGGTGACAGCTAGAGGCATTTTTCAAAATGTTTTCTTTTGTGTTCAACAGCTCAAATGGGTTTTTAAAAAGTGCTGTGTGAGTAAATTAAGACAGAATGAATTCATTTTTGAGTGCACTGTCCCTTTAAGAAACACAACACTAGTCAAACTAATGCACTAGACAAGAAAAACATCTACTGAGTTTTAAAAGAGCAACCAGTGAGGATTTCAGAAAATCAAAACACAAACCTTTCACAACATAATCAGCTAAGCCGACCTGTCAAACTCACCGAAAGTGATGAAACATCTGCAGCTTGCACAAACAAAAGCCAACTTCTCAAGCTGTCTAATGAAAACACAGCATTGTGTCTGCGAAAAGACCACCATGAGAAATGATTTGCTTCTGTTTCTTTAGCTTCGTTGGACAGGGACACGTGAAAGGAAAGTAGGCCGCTGCTAAGTCCATGCTAAACAAATGAACAATACTTCTCTCATCCCGACTTGATTGCATACTTCATTGAGGCTGACGCATCTTTGAATGCGGATTGGTTTCCTAGCAGACAGCCTATGAGCAAACCCACATTAGACAGTGTTTGTACTTGTGTTGCTGTTGGGAGAAAATGACAAAGAGAGAAAGTGTTTGCTTTTGGACACAAAGGCTGGAAACATACTCTGAGCGGCTGAATGCAAATGTTTGCCTTGTACACTGAAAGCGCATGGTTCAAGGCACTGTACACATTGAACTTGTCATTGCGTTACTGTGGTGTGGCAAACTTCAGTATTTAATGGAGTGCAGGAATTTTTTTTTTTGTATTTAGGTCAATGCAAAAGTTAGCATCACTGGTTCCTTATATATTTTTTCACATTTTTTGTTTTTAATTAATGTGAAATAAGATGTGATCAGTCTAATACAGCTCAAAGTTCAAAACTTGATTTGTTTTTCTTTCTTTTTTTTTTTTTGCATTATCTCCTTGTTTTTTTTTTACTTGCATTTGTATATTTAGATTTTAAACACATTTAATTATATATATATATATATATATATATATATATATATATATATATATATATATATATATATATAGGGATGTAACGGTATCAGAATTTCACGGTACGGTAATACCTCGGTATGAATGTCACGGGACGGTATTTATTGAATCATTTACAGGAAAAAACAAAACTTATGAAAATACCCAAAAAAAGTGCCAAAAGTGTCAATGACATACAAATTAGCCATCTATCTGTAAGCTTTGAAACAGGAACTTCAATTTTAATAACAAGAAAATATTAAACCTTGTAAAAAAATAAAGTTTCAATTTAGTATTGTTGAAAACTCATCACATTCAACATTTAATCACTCACTCACTTAGATAGAGATGGGTTTAAAGGAAAATTATCATATAAATATAATCTGGTAAAAGCTGGTATCTCTGGGTATTTACAATGTCCCCTGCAACAGAAAAAAAAACCCTCTCATTTGGGACTGAGGTTTCTGGGACAGAGAGATATGACTTGGCCCAGGTTGACAGCAGTGGGTAACGTTGTGCATTGTCTTAACAGACCGCAAGGGATTATGGGCACGCATGGGCTGATGGGAATTGTAGTTTCCGCTACCTCCCGTTCGCTTCATTCGCCTGAGCAAATTTTCTCAGAAGACCTATAGTTTTATCGAGTCATGCGACTACGGTAATATCGAAAAAAAATGTTATTTTTTACAATAATTCTTTACAATAAATTCTAAATTTACAATACCTATACTACATTTACTATATTACATCCCTAATATATATATATATATATATATATATATATATATATATATATATATATATATATATATATATGCCAATTAGCTCAGCAGGGCTCGAACCAGCGACCTTCTTGCTGCGAGGCGACGGTGCTAACCACTGTGCTGCCCATATATAGACCAATAAATATAAATAAAAGTCTGCATGATTGCAGAAACAAAAGGCAAAAACATACAGCGAATAATTTATTATTTTACCTACTTCAGCTTTCAAATTTACTTTATTAATTAGCTATTCATTCCTATGGCCAACTTTCTTATATTCATTCATTCATTTTCTTGTCGGCTTAGTCCCTTTATTAATCCGGGGTCGCCGCAGCGGAATGAACCGCCAACTTATCCAGCAAGTTTTTACGCAGCAAAAAAAAAAGGCTTAAAATATGACATAACTTAAGACAAAAAAACTATACACTGACCTAATTTTGTTATCTGACTAATAAAGAAAATGGTAAAAAAATAACATTTATTGGCCGATATTGATATGTCTGCCGATATGTCATGCATCCCTAAAAAAAATGGCTCAAAATATGACATTACCTAAGGCAAAAAAACACATATATTGACCTAATTTTGTTATCCGACCATTAAAGAAAACATTAAAAATAGCATTTATCGGCCGATATCGATATGTCTGCCGATATATCATGCATCCTTAAAAAACCAGTCCAAAATATAACATTTCCATGTTTCTGCTGTCATAGCTATGCTAGTAAAATTAAGCCCCTCGACATGTTTATTCATCTTGTGTTGTTAAAAATAAGTATAATTTAAGGTATTGGGTGAAATTTACAGATTATTTAAATTGAAAAACTGTCTAATAATATGATAAATATATATATATGGTTTCGGGTTTTTGACCAAATGCATCCAGGATTTTCAGTATCAAACTAGATCTTTCAGCGCTACCCTACTATACACTGACACCGCACATGTTGAAAGCTAATATTTCATTCCGAGCGTATCCGTGGACTTCCTTTGCAATCTGTTGAACTCTTGAGCTCTATTGATGTGCAGGCCATCAGCTACCATCACAGCTTTTATTATCATTATATCCCCATATGGCTGCTCACACGACACACACACACGCACAAAAACTGACCCTTAATCATAGCCACTCCAACACACACACACATACACACTCATTGAGTAAGTGTCAGTGGGAGCCAGAAGCCGTGCTGGTTTGATCGGTGTGTGAATAGAGAAAGCAGACTGTTCTTGTCTGTTACACACACACACACACATGCACGCACGCCCTGGCCCAGCATAACCCCAGCAGATATCTGATACATAATACACTCTCTGCGTGACTCTCCTCTTTCAATCTTTTGTTTCCTTCATCTCCTTTTTTTCCCGATCTCTCCATTTCCAACTGAAGATCAGAACAAATGTATAATCTCACACTCGTGGAAACACGTTATAGTACAGCTTGCGTGAATTCTGATACTCCTCGTTCAGGCGAGTGTGTGTTTATTTAGCTTTACATCGGGGACAGATTGTCCCTGAGGTGAGCTGGATGTGATGAAACCTCCCCCCCCGTGGGGACGTCCTAATTTGTAAAAACAATTCATAAAATCAGATGTTTGGTTTTAATTAAATGGTCATGATATCTTCCGAGATTTCGGGCATGCAATCATTCAGCTAAATAAATGTGTGTTTATGTTTTAGTTCAAGTGGGAGATTTTATCCGTTATAAAAAAGCAACCGGATATATATATTTTAAGCTTATATAACATTAGTGGAGTAGACGACCAAAACAGGCCAAGAGTATTTCCCAAAACGTCACCCAAACTAGTCAAACACAATTATCTGAACGAATCCGAAATGTAGCTGCATTACTTTAAAGGTTCTGTGATATTCATTCATTTAATTTCCTTGGGCTTAGCCTCTTTACTTATCTGGGGTCACCACAGTGGAATGAATCGCCAACTTATCTAGCATATGTTTTATGCAGCTGATGCCCTTCCAGCCGCATCCCATCACTGGGAAACACCCATACACTCCCATTCACACACACACTAAGGACAATTTAGCTTGCCCAATTCAGAGAAATGCCAACTGACTCAGCCGGGGCTTAAACCAGCGACCTTCTTGGTGTGAGGCGACAGTGCTACCCACTGCGCTACCGCATCCTTATTCTATTTTATATTTCTTGATATTATTTTTTTAATTCCTGATTCTAAGTCATGTTTGTTAAAACCAAAATTTGCTTGCAGCACTTTGTTTGCATTAAATGGAAAGCAAATCACTTCGTTCCATACCTTAAGACTGTGAGGAGTTCAGTTTTGTTTATGTACTGCAAATGTAAATTTTTTGAAAACATTTTTTGACATCATTCATCATTCTGACAAAACTGCCCATATACAGGTGAAACCAGACGTTTACATACACTCTAAAAAAGAAACATAACCTTTTTTTTATGTCTGATGGTAAATCATACTAAACCTTTACTATTTTAGGTTCATTGAAATTACCTAAATGATTTACATTCGCCAAATTCCAGAATAATGAGAGCATTTTTTTTTTTTTTGGAGAATTTTTTATTAATTTCTCCACAGTCAAAAGTTTACACACATTTCCTTGGTAGTTTTTTATCTTTGCTTTTAAACTGTATAACTTTGGTCAAATGTTTTGGGTCACCTTCCACAAGCTTCTCACAATAGTTTGCAGGAATTTTGGCCCATTCCTCCTGACAGAATTGGTGTAACTAAGTCAGATTTGTTGGCTGTCTTGCTTGCACAAGCTTTTTCAACTCTGCCCACAAATTTTCTATAGGATTGAGATCAGGGCTTTGTGATGGCCACTCCAAAACATTCACTCTGTTGTCCCTAAAACACATTTGAACTAATTTGGCAGTATGCTCAGGATCATGGTCTGTTTGGAAGACTCATTTGTGGCCAAGTTTTAATTTCCTGGCTGATGTCTTGAGATGTTGCTTCAGTATTTCTACATAATGTTCTTTCTTCATGATGCCATCTATGCTGTGAAGTGGACCAGTCCCTCCTGCAGCAAAACAGCCCCACAACATGATGCTGCCGCCCCCATACTTCACAGTTGGGGTGGTGTTTCTAGGCTTGTACGCTTTCCCCTTTGTCCTCCAAGTGTAACACTGGTCATTATAGCCAAACAGTTCAATCTTAGCTCCATCAGACCACAGGACATGTCTCCAACAATTATTCTTTTTCCCAGTGTAGTTTAGCCAATTGTAATCTGGCTTTGTCGTTGATTCTGGCTTGTTGATTTTCCCATGTTGTCACACAAGGAAGCAGTGTGTCTGAGGTTTTCCTTCAATACTATTCTACAGTTGTGCCTCCAATTCAAATGTTGTCAATTAGCCAATCAGAAACTTCCAAAACCTCGACACCATCATCTGAGCTTTTTCAGAGGCAGAATAATCTTACTGTATGTAAACTTGACTTTCAAGAAAAGTTATAACAATTTCTCAAAAAATAGCTCATTATTCTGCCCTTAAGCAGAACAGAAACAAATTTAATAATCCTAACTTACCTAAAAGAGAAACAGTTTAGTCACATTAACATCTTTTTTTAAATGGTATGTGCCTTTTTATACAGTGTATGTAAACTTTTGCTTTCAACTGTAGATAAGCACTGTAATTGTCATCCACAGATGCAGATAGAACAAATGCAAATTAAACAGACACTTAAATGTGCATTATGGGTGTTTTCCACTAGACAAAAAAATTCAATCTCAAAAATCTAATTATCAATGAAAGAGCATTGGTCTTGGCTGAAGTGTCCGGTTTAATTAGCATTCGTACAAAACACAAGCTGCATGGTTGCACTGGAAGGAAATCAGAGGGGGTTGCGCAGGTACAAGACGAAGAAAAAAAAGCGCAGAAGCAGGAGGCACGTGCTGTGAACTGCAGAGAAGACGAATGGCTTTGAATGTGCAGTCAACAACGGGGGGCGAGTGGGGGAGAGCAAGGCACAGAATGAGGCTCATTTTTGGGATAACAGAGATCTCACACAGGGGCCCTAATGGAAGAACTAACACATGTTTCAGACGGTGCTGTGTTTGAAATGTATAACGTGATGTATGGCGAGATTAGTGGAAATGTTTATGCATCTTTACTTGGAAACACACGGCTCTGTTTGTTTGGTCATGAAACTTCCTGCGTAGCATGACTGGTTTGTAGGTTTGCTGATGTTTGTATGATAAAAAAAAAACGAATTCGAAATTGTCAAGACGTCTCTTTGTATCTATAAGGAGAGGTGGTGATATTTCTGGAGATTGCGAATGATGTAGCCAGAAGTACGTATGACTGCATTTTGTCTTTAAAACGAACACTACGGGGGCGATATGTTGCCTTCGTATGGATGGATTTCTCATTATTACAAGCAGTTTGTCCAGTAATTCGCCACGTACGTCAATTTATGCCTAGTTCAGACTGCGTGATTTTAGCCCAGATTTTGGCTCGCCGACAGGTTTTGAGAAATCGCCAACAAATGCCTGAAATCACAGGCAAATCGCTGCTCGTGCACGTGAGTGACAATCACACAGTATGAACTATCAAAGACGCGATCTGAGAGAATCGCCGATGAGTCGCAGATGCCTGCGAGATATTTGGCATGCTAAATATCTGGAGCTGTCGGCGATTCAAATCACGCCGTGTGAATTGAGTTTTGACTGAAAATAACATCAGCCATCGCCTACAGCCAATGAGAGAGCGGCATTCACTTGCGTGTGTGTATACCTGCTGCAGGCCTGCGGGAGGCTGGGCGAAAAGTTAAAAGCGCTCTTTTTCGGTTTATTTGGACCCACGAAATGGAGGAAAAACTAGTGGATGTTTGACAGGACTCAGGGGCAACTGTGTCTGTTTGACATTTCATACAGAAAGAAATTAGTTTATTATCAACGTTGAGGAGAAATGGCTAATTCCCTTTAAACCCAGGTGAGCAAACATGTACATGTTCTACCCCATTAAAGGCTTCTTTCTCATTATGTAGTTAATAACAAAAGATATATGACGTGTTTTTGGCTGTGAGACGTAGTTTGGACGAAGTTGTCGGCGATTCTTCCTATAGTAAAGTCATGCAATGTGAAAGTCCCTGTCGCCGATCCATCTTGCAGTGTAAACAAAGCAGCGACGAAACGCTAGCCCAGATAGTCATGCAGTGTGAAAACATCTGTGGCATGACTACTTTGAAAATCATGCAGTCTGAACTCAGCATAAGGGTCAGTTAACTTGGCGAGCGAGCGAGCTACTGTGGTGCTGTAAGCAATTTGTGACCTTTCTGTGTATATTAGCATGATTGTCCATATATAGTTTGTTTGCTGTTCATTAGTTCTTTTGTTTTTTAGTTATTTTGTTACTTTGCACGGTTTTTCGGGTTATTTTGGTGTTCACTCTCGTACACTGTAAATAAACGGTGTTTATTCTCGTTTAAGCATACTTTGCGAACCCACAGGGAGCTTTCCTGGTTCATCAACCTCAGTGTTTAGCAGAATAAAGAAACTCAGATGGGCTTTGAACAAGCGAACGGTGACTAAATAATGACAGGATATTCAGTTCTGGGTAAACTATCCCCTAAAGCAGGCATGTCCAAACTCGGTCCTGGAGGGCCGGGGTCCTGCAAAGTTTAGTTCCAACCCCAATCAGACCCCGTTTACACTAGTGCGTTTTAGTTTTAAAATGGCGTTTTAGATCAAAAACAATCCGCGTCCACACTAGTGTTTCACCAAGCGCTTCTGAACATATCTCTGTCCACACTATGCTACCAAAAACGTATATCACGTGTTCACTCTGGGCATGCGCGTTGTAGTATAAACAGGAAGCATGTGTCTTGCTCGGCATTTTGGTATTGTTAGTCAACAAACGCCGGTTGAACAATAAACGTGATGGCAAAGAAAGCAAGAGAGGTATTTTTGTGGACAAACGACGAGGTCGAGTTGTTACTAAATGTAACAAATGAATAACTGCACAATGGCGCCTAAAACAGACAATAGTGCAAACAACGCTCCCGTTTCTGTGTCCATGTTTACAGTGAAGGCTGGTCTGTTGTCTTCTGGTAGCATTAAAGCCATGTGTTATAGTCATGTGATAGGGGCTTGATGAATAAGAGAAGAATACGCAATGAAACAAAAGCCCCAATCAGGTAGCGAATCTCAGCAGCCCCGCCTCCGTTTTCAGATGTCTCTGTTTTTCCTCATCCACACTGAGACGGAGCAGCAGCGTTTCAGAATGAAAACGGCCTCTCCAGCGTTTCCAAAACTCAAAAACTCGTGGACGGATGGCGTAACCCAAGCAAAACTTTTCAAACTAAAACGCAATAGTGTAAATGTGGCCTCAGACACACCTCGCCTAGCTAATCATGCTCTTACTAGGCTTTCTAGAAACATCCTTGCAGGTGTGTTGAGGCAAGTTGGAGCTAAAATCTGCAGGACACCAGCCCTCCAGGAATGAGTTTGGACACCCCTGCCTTAAAGCTAACATTGAGCTTTTGTATGAACAGTAAGAACTGTATGGGTATGGATGTCTTTGAATGAGCGCCTGATCAATAAACAAACTCTTTTTTTTGCTGTACTATCAAATGTCACAAGCCGAGCGTGTTGCGCTGGTATATTTCATGAGCTCCATTGCCGCGCAATCAACTGATACCAGAAGCAGCGGTTAATTTGTTGTGAAGTATCTCTAGCAGATTAAAAAGAGAGGAAGGGAATGAGTTTCAAAATGGCAAACTCCTGAGGGTGAAAACAACAAACAGTGCAGCATCTGACTCTCTGGCAAATAGATGTGATTATCCAAGTAGGACAAGTCCTTTGTTGATTCAGGAACACATTACTTTTAAACGTTCACAGTTTTAACCCTAATGATGACCCAAGCTTGAACAAAAACTGTTGTTTACACCCCTAACTTAAAAATACAGCACATGCTGACTGGTATTATATGCTTAGTTTTTTTGCAAAACATAAAATGCATTGCTCCGGGTACGTTTAATTGCACGTTTCAGATGACAAATCCACTAGAGGGTGCTGTCCACGTTTTTTTATTTTAATGTAATTTATAGCAAATACTAGAGTGTTTTTAACCATACTGACACAGACACCTCCAATAGAGATAGAGATGTTGCACAATCAGCTTAAGTGTTCCTAGAATTGGTTTTTATTAGCGCTGTCAAAATTAACGTGTTAACGCATGCGATTAATTTGAAATAATTAACGCAATTAACGTAGTTTTTTTCCTGTTGTGGCCAGGGCAGACGCTGGGCAGTTTACCGCTGTTTCGACGTACTTTTTGGACTGGTCTGATCATCTTCTTCTTATACACTCAGCAGACTGTCATGTCTTTCTGCCTCAATGACTGACGGTGCTGTGTGAGCTGTCACGCTCTGTAAGTAAGATGTTTCTTTTCCAGACAGAGCGCCTGTGTGACATAATCTGCAGCCCATTGGTTCTTTTCTTTATTGACATTGGGCTGACCCAATCCCAATCTTCCATGTGGGGCTCTGTGTAATGTAGGTGTGTATTCGTCAAAATAGCCGAGAGTCACGCCTGTTTCTCACGCATGGGTTCGCGATTAATTTTTTTTTTAGAAGTGCGATTAATTAGTTAATTTTTTTTAATCGATTGACAGCACTAGTTTTTATGTATGGGAGATATATATTGCATCAGCATATGTTGCATATTATATATCTAAAATGGCACAAAAGATACCCTAATAAAGTAGGTTTTAAGGGATGATTTAAAAACGTTAAGAAATTAAACATTCCTCATCTCAGAGTGCAGATAATTACACAATTTATGAGCCCATGAGCAGAAGGCCCAAACTTGCATAGTTGTTAGTCGGGTTGACCGAACAAGTTTAAAGACCACCTTCTTCTAAGGTCTTGTTGTGAAGAAAACCTTCTAAAGGGTTACTTTTGAAGAACTTGATGTGTTGACTTGAGGCAGAACTAATTAGAGAGACAACGTTAGTCTTTGCAACACATCTAACTGCTACAAAACAAGATTAAAACATTTTCCAATAACATAAGAACAAAAGTAATTCAGGTTTCTCCAAAAAACTAATCTGATTACACACTACTTAGTGGATGATATCCTTTTTTAACTATATTTGCTGAAAACAAAGCCTGTAAGAAATCATTTAAGAACATAACATTTTTGCAGTGTGTGTGACAGTTGCCAAGAATCCAATCAGGGCCTCTAAACGGCTCTTTAGGCTTTTTTGGAATCAATCTCGGGACAACTGTTGATAGATTGAGACAAGTTGTAATTGGTTGGATTATATGATCATGCCACTTTCAAAACCTTTCTTTTACACAGGGTTTCTGCTGGTTTCACAAAGTCAAATTTAAGACTTTTTAAGACCATTAAACACACAAAGAAAGTGAGCTGTAGAAAGGCAGCGAAAGCCCAGACAGCAGCTGAAATCTCTCAGTAGTTTCCTCAGTGTAAATGAATATCCGCTGCTTCAGTCCAACATCTACATTAGCAGGAGGATGAAGATGAAACCAGGGTGGACATTAAAGCAAGACAATGATCCAAAACACAGCCAAGGAGACTCTCAGATGCTTTCAGAGAAAGAAAACCAAGCTGTCGAATGGCCCAACCAATCACCTGACCTAAATCCAATAGAAAATACAAAATAAAGCTCAGATTTAACCCACAGAGACCCACAGAACCATCAAGACTTTTACACTCTGTTGAAGTCTGTGAGAAACTCACACCTGAGCAATGCATGTGACTTCATTCTCCATATGAGAGGCGTCTTTAAGCACCAAAATAACCTTTTATATAAAGTATTAAATACATTTCAGTAGGTCAGCACTTTCTCCTTGTCATTTCATTGTTATTACAGAACTCATAATTCAGATTTCTTTGTTTTGTTTTATATTTTTATGTTTGTATTGTTTGGGTTTTTATCAATAGCTGGTTCAATTCCATGTCAACAGCTCCTTTAGAAACATTATTCCCAGGAACAGGCCCGGATTAAGAATTCAGAGGCCCCTGGGCACAATGTTTTGTAAGCCCCCTACCTAACCGCAACCCCTATAGTTGAAATAAAAAATAAGTAATAATATAAATATAAAAAAAAAAATTAAATATTAAAAAAATAAAATAAAAATAAAAAAGTAATAAATAATTATTTACATTTCTTAAATAAAATGAATCTATAATTGCTCTCATTTTTAAAATAAATGATATACAGTACATATATTTATAGTCTACAAAGATTTAACTTATATTAAAAGCATTTAAACAAGCATTTAAAGCACTTTGAAAACATATATACTAATTAAACTATAGTAAAAGTTAATGGATTTTAATATATTTGCTCAAGTCCACTGAAGCAGTACTAAAAATATATATTTATGGGTATTTTTAATGTATAACTACAAACTTATAATGCACATGATTTGGACATAACACCTCTCCAATCCAGTTCTATGTCCTCCATAATACACACACTTTTTAACGATTTCTGCTTGTCTTCCTCGTGATAAAGAGTAGGCAAAATCTGATATTTAGTGGAGGAAAAAAAAATGTGTTAATCAGAGGCTGGATTTTAACCGGTTCATGATCGATCGTGTCAAAAGATCTTGCCATGTGCTTTATGAGCTACGCCACTCACACTGCTATCTGTTGCACTCTTTAGTTATGTTGCCTCTGTCAATCAAATGGTGATGGTTGTCAATCACTTAACTAGCTTATTCCAATGACGAGTGCTATTTGCACTTAAGCCTAAATAAGCACTCAAAAATCTGCATTTTTTGCAGGGGTCCAAAGTGCGCACGGTCCCCTGAACCTGTGCCCATGATGCCCATTGGTTAATTCGTCTCTGCCCAGGAAAAAACATGATGTGTTCAATACTAATTTTCCCTGCTTTTTAAATAGAGTTTGTTGAGAGGAAGATTAAGACTCGGATTTAAGACTTACAAGACAATATTTCAGTAAATTTAAGACCTTTTTTAAGACCTAAAATTTACTTTCTGAAATTTAAAACATTTTAAAATCCGGCAGAAACTCTGATTTACAGTTCTATTATGAAACATGTCACCACCACCACCAAACAAACGCCTGTCCACTTACAGCAATGACCCACTACATTATCACCCGATCACTTCTATCCCTCTACCGCACTGATTGTGTCTGCCTCTGTAGGGTCAAAGGTCAATCTCTCATGCTAAATGGCGATTCTCGACCGCTTTTAGAGGTGTGTAGGAGGGAATGATGGAGACAGAGAGGGAAAAAAGAGAGATAAAACGAGAGACTCTTAGGCTGTCAGCCCCTCATCCATCAGGGCGGTATTGACACTGATGCACTGGCTGAAGAGACATGAAAGCGGGAGAGCGAGAGCGAGTCCAATCCCAACAAGAGCTGCTTGAGCGCTGTTATCATCCTATCAATCTGCACAGTGTTTGGATCAGCAACCGGGGCCAATGCAGACCACACGCTCCAACACAAAACACACACATGAAAGAGCAAACGCTGAAAAAAAGGATTCCTTCCACATGAGAGCCGCCGTGCATGTATATCAGAGCTGTGCATTATGATGATATATATTTATTGTAGGGGTGGCATGGTGGCTCAGTGGTTAGCACTGTCCCTCACAGCTAGAAGGTCACGGGTTCGAGTCCCGGCTGGGTCAGTTGGCATTTCTGTGTGGAGTTTACATGTTCTCCCAGTGTTTGGGTTTCCTCCAGGTGCTCCAGGTTTTCCCCACAGTCCAAACACATGTGCTGTAGGTGAATGGAATGAACTTAATTGGCCATCGTGTATGAGTGTATGATTTTGTTCCAGTACTGGGTTGCGGCTGGAAGGGCATCCGCTACATAAAATGTATGCGGGAATAGTTGGCGGTTCATTCCGCTGTGGTGACCCCTGATAAATAAGGAACTAAGCTGAAGGAAAATTAATAAATGGACGGCACTATATCATGATATATATCAGGGGTTCTCAACCTTTTGCAAGCTGGGCCCCCCAAAACCTCCCCAAACACCACCTTGCATGGATGGATGGATGGATGCATGGATAACTGGATGGACGGATGGATGGATGACAAGATAGATAGATGGTTGGATGGATAACTAGATGGATGGATGGATAACAGGATGAAAGTATGGATGGATAACAAGATAGATAGATGGATGGATGGATGGATGGATGGATGGATGGATAACAAGATGGATTGATGGATGGATGGATAAATAAATAACAAGATGGATGGATTGATGGATGGATGGATAAATAGATAACAAGATGGATGGATGGATGGATGGATAACAAGATTACTGGATGGATGGATGGATGGATGGATGGATGGATTACAAGATGGAAGGATGGATGGATAGATAACAAGATGGATGGATGGATGGATAACAATATTACTGGATGGATGGATGGATGACAAGATTATTGGATGGATGGATGGATGGATGACAAGATAGATAGATGGATGGATGGATGGATGGATGGATGGATGGATGGATGGATGGATGGATGGATGGATTGCAAGACGGATGGATGGATGGATGGATGGATGGATGGATGGATAACAAGATTACTGGATTGATGGATGACAAGATCATTGGATGGATGGATGGATGGATGGATGGATGACAAGATAGATAGTTGGATGGATGGATGGATGGATGGATGGATGGATGGATGACAAGATGGATGGATGGATGGATGGATAACTATATGGATGGATGGATGGATGGATGGATGGATGGATGGATAACAAGATGGATTGATGGATGGATGGATTACAAGATTACTGGATTGATGGATGACAAGATCATTGGATGGATGGATGGATGGATGGATGGATGACAAGATAGATAGTTGGATGGATGGATGGATGGATGGATGGATGGATGGATGGATGACAAGATGGATGGATGGATGGATGGATAACTATATGGATGGATGGATGGATGGATGGATGAATGGATGGATAACAAGATTACTGGATTGATGGATGGATGGATGGATGGATTGATCCATCGTCATGAAAATGCATTCAGATGGTTCGATTTTCTGAATTTTTCTCATCCGTAGCAAACATTTTGAGGGGTGTTTTTGACAATTGAGAGCCACCAAAAACGAATATGACCGTTTCGGACTCAGTCAAGGTGCAAGGACCTTAAACTTTTGAGGCTTGTGCAGCTTCTCAAGGAGGAATCAAACAAATGAGCACCGTTTTTTAAAGTCTATTAGCGCAGCACACACAAATAAACTAAATGGACAGACTGCAGTTACATTTCAAAATGTGGGGTTTTTACATTTGAATACAGTTCAGCAACATACATCACACAACCTGACCTGAGCCAAGAGATCTGACAACTGACCATCACCAAATTTACCATCACCTCACGATTGAAAATGAGACACTGCTTTCATATGACGTTATGGGGCCCCACCGGTTGAGAACCACTGATATATATCATTATCAGCATGAGATTATATCTAAAGGTGATTTTTGCCCAGCCCATGTATGTATACGATACATATGTATACACACACATGCAGGAATAGCATATACATTAAATATATATATACACACATGCAGGAAACTGTCTTGGGTTTGAGACAAATATACTGTGGTAACTCTGTAGAGAGTAAAGGTGCTGGATTGATGATTAGAGATGAGACGCAGAGCTGCAGTTTAAATCTTCAAGCGGCTAATCACAGGATTAACAGCCAAAGAGAGAGAGAAGAGCGGGGGAGAGAGGAGAGCGCTGCTTTAAATGCAAATCCCTGTCTTATAAAAATCAGTTCCATTTAATAGGATTTCTGGAGTGGGATGTGCATTTCTGCAGCCGGAGCGGAGTAGAGGAAACTTCAGCACGCCACAAAGAACAAGTGAACCAAAAAACGAAGAGAAAAGGATAAAAAAGCACCCCGTATCAATACAGATTTTCTGCATCACTACGCTGAGAAAAATTGGTGTGGAAACAAGTTTGACTTCAGAAATTGCTAGTAAATTTCACAAACAATTACAAAGAAATGAATGAAGCAACTCAAGAAATATTTTGTTATGAAACAAACTTAAAGGATGAGTTCACCTAAAAGGAAAATTAGCACTCTGGTCATGATCTTTTTATATGACTTTGTTCTGTCTGACACAGCTGGAGAGGTTTTACGTTTTATCCTGGCTTTTCCATGCTGTATAATGGTGTTGGGAAGTTACTTTTATTTTGAAGTTTCCAAAAACACACCGTAAAAATAACCTATGAGCCAGGAGGTGGTTAGCACATGTCTTATGAAGCAGATTGATGTGTTTTAAGCCGTAATATTGTTAATATATTAAATGATAAACTTCCTGCATTAGTTTTACAATGGATTCACTGAACTTTTAGAAGATTCAAAATAAAAGTCACTATCTAACACCATTATACAGCATGGAAGAGCCAGAAAAAATCTAAAACTACTCCAACTGGATTCGTCTAACAGAAGAAAAGTCGAAAAGCATAAATTATGGAATAATTCATATTTTTGAACCAACCACTGGAATTATACAGCATGAAGACCCGAAAAAAAATCTAAAACTACTTAGACTGGGTTTGTCTGACAGGACGTTTCGATCTACTATCCCTCACCATTATACAGCATGAAAAAGCCAGGGGGGAAATGTAAAGCTACTCCTACTGGGTTCATCTGACAGAATAAAAGTGGGAACGCTTAAATTATAGGGTAATTATCATGAGAGGTTTTAAATTTTAATTCTGGCTTTTCCATGCTGTATAATGACGTTGGATGGTGACTTTTATTTTGAAGCTTCCAAAAACACACCGTAAAAATAACCTATAAACCAGGAGAGGGTTAAAGCATGTCTTATAAAGCAGATTGGTGTGTTTTTAAGCAGAAATACTTCTCATCTATTAAATCATAAACTTCTGGCATCAGTTTTACAATGGATTCACTGAACTTTTGGAATATTCAAAATAAAAGTCACTATCTAACACCATTATACAGCATGGAAGAGCCAGAAAAAAATCTAAAACTACTCCGACTGGGATTCGTCTGATAGAAGAAAAGTCGAAAGCTTAAATAAAGGGATAATTTTCATTTTTGAAGCTTCAAAATAAAAGTCCCTATCCAACAATATTGTAAAGCATGGAAGAGCCAGAAAAAATTCTAAAACTACTCCAACTGGATTCGTCTAACAGAAGAAAAGTCGAGAAGCATAAATTATGGGACAATTTATATTTTTGAACCAATCACTGGAATTATACAGCATGAAGACCCGAAAAAAAATCTAAAACTACTTAGACTGGGTTTGTCTGACAGGACGTTTCGATCTACTATCCCTCACCATTATACAGCATTAAAAAGCCAGGGGGAAAATGTAAAGTAACTCCTTCTGGGTTCATCTGACAGAATAAAAGTGGGAACGCTTAAATTATAGGGTAATTATCATGTGAAGTTTTAAATTTTAATTCTGGCTTTTCCATGCTGTATAATGACGTTGGATGGTGACTTTTATTTTGAAGCTTCCAAAAACACACCGTAAAAATAACCTATAAACCAGGAGAGGGTTAAAGCATGTCTTATAAAGCAGATTGGTGTGTTTTTAAGCAGAAATACTTCTCATCTATTAAATCATAAACTTCTGGCATCAGTTTTACAATGGATTCACTGAACTTTTGGAATATTCAAAATAAAAGTCACTATCTAACACCATTATACAGCATGGAAGAGCCAGAAAAAAATCTAAAACTACTCCGACTGGGATTCGTCTGATAGAAGAAAAGTCGAAAGCTTAAATAATGGGATAATTTTCATTTTTGAAGCTTCAAAATAAAAGTCACTATCCAACACTATTGTAAAGCATGGAAGAGCCAGAAAAAAATCTAAAACTACTCCAACTGGATTCGTCTAACAGAAGAAAAGTCGAAAAGCATAAATTATGGGACAATTTATATTTTTGAACCAACCACTGGAATTATACAGCATGAAGACCCGAAAAAAATCTAAAACTACTTAGACTGGGTTTGTCTGACAGGACGTTTCGATCTACTATCCCTCACCATTATACAGCATGAAAAAGCCAGGGGGAAAATGTAAAGTTACTCCTACTGGGTTCATCTGACAGAATAAAAGTGGGAACGCTTAAATTATAGGGTAATTATCATGAGAGGTTTTAAATTTTAATTCTGGCTTTTCCATGCTGTATAATGACGTTGGATGGTGACTTTTATTTTGAAGCTTCCAAAAACACACCGTAAAAATAACCTATCCGCTTGTTAAGTGTGACGTCACGCGGAGCGGCTTCCGGGTCCAAGCGCTCTATTCAACTGAATGGGGAGATTCATGAAATGGTAATAATAAACGTTTACAAAGCGATTTAATACTTTCGAAAATCACGATGGCAGTATATATGTCCATGCCTAATATCCGATGGCCAGAAAGTGATTCATTGTTTTAATAAATTGCTAAATTTTTGGTATTTGTTATGCAGCAAGCCCAGAGATTGTTGTGTACACTATGACTTTATGTAAAATTAACTTGTGTGATAGGAATAAAACGTGATCATAAACCAATGATTTCTCCACTCAAATGAACGGCGGCTTGGACCCGGAAACAGTATACATGCGTCACAAACACGTCACCACTTAACAAGCGGATAAGCCAGGGGGGGGTTAAAGCATGTCTTATAAAGCAGATTGGTGTGTTTTAAAGCAGAATTAGTTCACATTAATTAAATCATAAACTTCTGGTATTAGTTTTACAATGGATTCACTGAACTTTTGGAAGCTTAAAAATAAATATATAACACCCTTATACAGCGTGGAAGAGCCAGGAAAAAAACCTAAAACTACTCCGACTGGGTTGGTGAGACAGAAAAAGGTCGGAAAGCTTAAATTATGGGGTAATTTTCACTTTTGAAGCTTCAAAATAAAAGTCACTATCCAAAACTATTGGAAAGCATGGAAGAGCCAGGAAAAAAAATAATAAAATATATATATAATATATATATATATATATATATATATATATATATATATATATATATATATATATATATATATATAAAACCACTCCAACTGGGATTCGTCTGACAGAAGAAACATCAGAAAGCTTAAATAATGGGTACTTTTATTTATTTTTTTGCCTATCCCTTTAACCGACTACTTTCTAAATGTCCAAGTCCTGCATTGCAGTCGTATCTGTCTGGCTGCATGTCATCTCATTTTCATATTTATAACACCCACACCGTGCCACTTAGCATTCATGTTCAGAATGGCACACGACCATATAGCAAGCTACCATTCAAGCTATTATTGCAGTATGAACACAGTGCACAGTAATCAGGTTTCTGGTTTGCATTTATTACCAAGATGGCCTGCTCTTTTATCGTTTGAAACAGATGGAAAAATCAACCGCGATACATGAGTGGGGTTTCAAAAATTGGATTAAAAAGGGAAACAACTGTTGCTTGTAGTGTGGCCATGCGATAAGCTTGAAAAGTCATTGCAGAATGTTTACAGAAACAGTAGCGTACGTCAAACAGTGTGCTAGTATTTAATTCCAAACATAGCCGATCCATGACTAAGAGAGTGAATTAATATGTGCATGACAGAGAAAGGAGATGAGTGAGAAATAAGTGAATAAGTGACAGAAGGTGAAATGGATAAGCTCTCTCTCTCTCTTTTTTTTGCTCCAGGCTACAACAGAAGACGGAAGACAGAAGAGTTCCTGAGCTCTGACCTCACATGAAAGCCATTGTTACCTCTCTCTCTTTATAGCTGATATTTCCTCACAAAGGGAATTAGAGATCAGTGCAGTGATCCTCACAGATCTGGCATTAGTTTAATCTCACGCAGGGGTTTGAGTTACTACAGAATCAAATCCAATCTCCCCCCTGCCGCTTCTGTTACTGACTTCACCATATTAGTCTTTACAACCGCCAAAGTAACCCAACCAGCCCCACACCCGACTCAGAGAATTATTAAGTACAGTTTGTGAAGCAGAACATATCGAATTTAGCGTTTTACTGAAAGAAAACAAGGGCTGAAATTAACACACACAAATATGACACATTCGTGACGACAACTAATTAATTAAAATAGACAATTGGGCCTTAAAACAGTCACAGCTTTCCAACAACACAACTTTTTCAACTTGTTGACTACACTGTAAAAAAAATCCATTATTTTACGTTTTAAAGTCCGTTATTGTACAGTAAATGTCTGTACAGTCTGTAGCAGTCGTTATTTTACGTTTACGTCTGCAGCCTAGCTGCCGAACAAAAACGTTAAACAACGACTGCTAAATTACAAACATTTACTGTACAATAACAGACTTTAAACTACAGAAGTTTCCTTAAAAGTAAATTTTCGATAAACTTCTATAAATTTATGTAATTTACTGTGTTATTTTACAGTAAATGTCAGCAATTTAATGGCTGTTATTTTAAGTTTTTTCTGGAACACTAGTTTAAGGACTAGAGCTGCACGATATTGGAAAAAAACTGCAATATTTTCTTTTACTGTGATAAATATTGCGATATGAATACAATTTCAACAGATGCTTGTATGAGCATAAAATACAACACGACAAGCAAAGTTAAATAGGTATAACAGAGCAAGTATACAAATTAAATATTGGCGTATGATTCATACATATGAGTTGAACAGTATTCAGCAACAGAAGTTAAATTATCACCGTATAATCAGGGTTCCACACTAGTTTCAATTCACTAGAACATCTAAGCTGCTTCGACACAATCTACATTGTAAAAGCCCTATATATATATATATATATATATATATATATATATATAAAGTCAGAATTATTAGCCCCTTTTTGATTTTTATTTTCTTTTTTAAATATTTCCCATATTATTTTTAACAGAGCAATGAAATATTCACAGTATGCCTGATAATATTTTTTCTTCTGGAGAAAGTCTTATTTGTTTTATTTCGGCTAGATTAAAAGCAGTTATTAAATTTTTAAAAACTATTTTTGGGACAAAATTATTAGCCCCTTTAAGCTTTTTTCTTCGATAATCTACAGAACAAACCATCGTTATACAATAACTTGACTAATTACCCTAACCTGCCTAGTTCAACATATTAACCTAGTTAAGCCTTTTAATGTCACTTAAAACTATATAGATGTGTTTTAAAAAATATCTAGTAAAATATTATTTACTGTCATCATGGAAAAGATAAAATAAATCAGTTATTAGAAATAAGTTTTTAAAACTATTATGCTTAATGTGCTGAAACAATCTTCCCAGAACAGAACAGAAATTGGGGAAAAAAAATAAACAGGGGCGCTAATATTTCTAACTTCATCTGTATGTATATATATATATATATATATATATATATATAAATATATATATATATATATATATATATATATATATATATATATATATATATATATATATATATATATATATATATATATATATATATATATATATATATATATATATATATATAAAAAAATAATATATATATATATATATATATATATATATATAAAAATATGTATATATATATATATATATATATATATATATATATATATAAAAAAAATATATATATATATATATATATATATATAAATAAAAAATATATATATATATATATTAAAATATATATATATATATATATATATATATATATATATATATATATATATATATATAAATATATATATAAAAAAAATATATATATATATATATATATATATATATAAATTTAACAGAAGAAAGAAAGTCAGAGTAAAACAAGAGGGCTGTGAGTAGCCTAAATAATGACAATTTTCAGTTTTGGGTGAACTTGCACTTCAAAAGTAAGAGTGACCAAAAAACAACAACTTAAAACCAACTGCTTAGTTCTACTGTCACATTCGAGACGCCAAACATGAAGATCTCAATCCAAGAGTGTTCATTTTACACACAAAACAAACGAGGCTAGAGCTAGCCTGCATATCAATTAATGAAGCAAATCAAAATCTTATTCGTGACCAGTACATTAAAGTAATCCAAACACCATAAACGGATCTCCTCCTCAGCCCGAAAAGGCGGATTTAAATCGCCTTGAGAGCGTAAACTACAGGATTTCTGACACTCATCA
>NC_141025.1:75822500-75825000 GCF_052040795.2 Danio rerio
CATTAGCAGCAGGCTACTGCAGAAATTCCATTGGAAAATACTAGTGTAAAATCAATTTCCAAATTTTAAAGACATATGCAGAAAAATATAATTTAATGCCGTGCTTCTTGTTTGGTCTGATGCCCACTTTATATCAAATTTAAGCCAGGCAGTGAAAATCACAGTTTTTTTTTTTAGAAATCAGATCTTAAACACAGCTATTTTGTATAGAATGACAATTAACCGGAAGCCCTGGGGCTGGCTGACTGAAATTAAAAGTCTGTGTGCATATACCCCATTATGGTATAAAAACCTAGCAATAAGCTGCTAGAACATTTTGTTAAATATTTCGCATTTAATTATATATAATATTTTGCAAATTACTAAAATGTTAATTTATTAGTGCAGAGTAAAATTTTCAACAACAAAAGTTGACAGAGCAAAGACCGTGCTTCCGCAATGCAATTCGTAACCTCAAATAAATGGGTTAACTATATATATATATATATATATATATATATATATATATATATATATATATATATATATATATATATATAGCCGTGCAATATTCTGCCAGTAATAGCACTTGTACCGCCCCTTCACCCTTGTATTACTCTGCCAACATACAGCAACAAGCAGAGGACACTCTACAGTTTGACAAATATTTCTGCTGTTGGACGACATAATGTAGTTTTGAGGCTTTTTTAGTCGATAATGGTGTTGTTTAGATTGCAACTAAGCAGTTTATTTATAAAGATAGTGCCTATATTTAAATATTTGTAATTTTTATATATATATATATATATATATATATATATATATATATATATATATATATATATATATATATATATATATATATATATATGTATGTGTGTGTGTGTGTATATATGTATGTATGAGTGTGTGTGTGTGTGTGTGTGTGTGTGTGAGTATATATATATATATATATATATATATATATATATATATATATATATATATATATATATATATATATATATATATATATATGTTTATAACTGTTTGATTTCATAACCATGGTACATTGCAGTAATTTTTGTAAAGTCAATATAAGTCTTCGCATTCCCATTAACTGCCTTTAAAACAGATAAAACAATTTTCCAGGTAAGTACAAACATAATTCAAGTTTCTCTGAAAACAAAACCGATTACATGCACATGATATATCTTCTCAGCTGTACCTTTTTAAGCTATATTTACTGTAAAAAATGGCTTAATTAGAACACTTATTAGCGCTTAGATCAGCTCTTTCTGTTTAAAAAAAACAGAGCACAGCATTCACTAACTATAGCTTCAAATAAGCTGTCACAACCTTAAAAGCGTAAGATGAAACCACGCATGGGGAGCTTTTTTCCCTCTTTAATTCCGATGCTAATGTGTCCGCGGAGCCCTCTTCATCACACCTATGTGGATTGGCGTGTTATTTGGCTCAAGGATTGCACATTCATTCAGGGTCTTGTCATGCTAATGCAAGCACTTGTCTTCTCGCTGTAAACCATTAGCTGCAGCAGGAAGGGCATGAAGGAAAAGTGTGAGACTTGAAAAGCTTGCAGGGAGAAAGTGTGAGGAGATTTGAGACAAGAGCTACTGGAAAAGGAGCCAAAATCATGCTGTGACATGCTTAAAATGGCAAATAAAGCATAAGAAGTTGATAGTATCATCCTCATCTGCGTGGTGTGAGAAATCTAGGCTACTTAAAGGGACAGTTCACTCAAATTATATGAAATGAGTAAACACTGTCATCATTTACTCATCCTCGAGACCTGTTTGAGTTTCTTCCGTTGAACACAAAGATGATATACTAGGTCATTGACTTCCATAATATTTTTGTTCCTATGGAGGTCAATGAAAATTTTTTCTTCAGAATATCTTCCTTCGTGTTCAACATAAGAAAGAAATCCATAAAAATTTAGAACCAGGTTTAGAGTGTGAGTAAATGTTAACACTTTCAACTAACATTCTGATAATGTAGCCCTATATTCATTTCTGGAGATCACGAATTATGTAGCCAGGCTGCATTTCGTCTTTAAAACAAACGCTATGGGGCGGTATGACCGCTTACATCTGTATGGACGGCTTTCCCGATGTTACCAGTTTGTCAAGTGGCTCACAGCATACGCTGGTGGACTTAAGAGAGAGGAGTTGACTATGGCGATTGGGTTCGAGTCTGGTGAAGAACGATTCCAGAAAGCAGGTAAGACACAAGGAGAAACCAAATAAATAAATAAATACATAAGTAAATAACAGGGTGAGAATGTGGTAAAATCTGAAAACAAGGTAAAGAAAAGCCCCCTGATTTTTTTCTGGATTGCTTTTGAAAACACTGTTGGTTGGGTTTAGGTAAGTGGGTGCGCGGGTCAATCTGGGATTTTGAAAATACTATTGGTTGGAACATGCGTGCATGGCACTCAGGAGAGAAATTTGAGATCTGAAAAAAAGCATACGCAGCGTCCTCTGGTGGATTTGCAAAAACTGCAAAAAAACAACAACGTATC
>NC_141025.1:75830000-75865000 GCF_052040795.2 Danio rerio
TTGTCTATGCAGTTTTAATGCAGCAAACTCGCCTCATATACTTTTCCTTAGTGGCTTTTTAAACATCTGCATACACAGACACGCATGTCTGCGCAAAACGTAGAGACGCCGGCTTTACACCCAAACCAGACCCATTCTAATTAGGGACGATAGAATGGAGACGACACATGAAAATGCTCTGTTGCCATGGTGACCAGACAGGATGGAGAGGTGTAGAGAGGGGAATTTTCTGTACATATATATGTGTGTGTGTGTGCGTGTGTGTGTGTGTGTGCGTGACAAACACACACATATATACATACATACACATACACATCCTGTTTTCAGCCTACTCTGGCGACAGGTATCAGTATGGTATACCTGATGGCATACGGAAAGAGACGTCTGTGTGGGTTTCAGTCTCCCTGCAGGATTACCCAGAACACACTGCTGCTCTGTTAGACTGACCCCATTCTGACTACAAACACCTCAAGAGGAGAAAGAACGACCTGAAACCTGAGAAATATTAATACTTCAACCAGTTTGACTTTAACTGTGTAAGAAAACGAGAACAGAGTGGCTCAATAATGTATTTTAACATTAAAACAAATGACATTTCACCTATACAAGGGATTGTTCGCTCAAAAATGAAAGCTCTGTCATCGTTTACTTATTATTTAGTGTTTTTAAACCTTTGAGTTTGAACACAAGAGAAGATATTTAATAGAAAGCTGTAACCATTAACTTAAGCCTGGTTTATACTTCTGCGTCAAGTGACTGGCGTGACCCACGGCGTATGCAATGCGTGTAGCTGTGCATTCATACTTCTGCGTGCAGTTTCTGTTGGTCTGCATTAACACTTCCGAAACGCTAGTTGGCAGTGAGGTGTAAATGTTCCTGTGTGTCGAGTTTCTTCGCTGCTTTTTCTGAACACTTCCTGGATGTACAAGTGGCTCAAACTCGCTCATTTTGAGGCAGGAACCGGCGGACGTGCAACAACTTTAACTATGAGGTAAACACAAAACAAAACTTTCCATTTGGAGCTCCTTCACAGGACTCCACACTTGTAAACAAACGCTCCATCGGGGTCGCGCCATTCGCGCGGCTCTCGGTCCCGCCCAGACTCGTCAGCGCTACCAAGCCGACCAATCACAGAGCTTGCGCTTCGCGTTGTTGCGACATGTAGTTAAATTTTTTGAGAGGTGCACGTCAGCGACGCCGACGGCCACTGCGAAGGGCTATGCGTCAGCGCCGTAGCATACGCCGGCGTTTGACGCACAAGTATAAATCAACCTTTAAGTGTTACCAGGAACTCTCCACGTTTTCCTTTACAGTTAAGCAGTAGCTGTGCATTTATACTTCTGCGTGCAGTTTCTGACTTCTGAGCGCAGTTTCTGTTGCTCTGCAATAACACTTCCGAAACGCTAGTTGGCAGTGAGGTGTAAATGTTCCAATGTGTCGAGTTTCTTTGCTGGTGTATTGTTTTTTCTGAACGCTTCCTTAATGTACAAGTGGTTCAAACTCGCTCATTTTGAGGCAGGAACTGGCGGAAGTGCAACAACTTTAACCATGAGGTAAACACAAAACAACAGTCTCCATCCGGAGCTCCTTGTAAAACAGTCGACCAGGCCCATACAGAGACTGTCAAAAGGGCATGTGCAGGATAAAATTTTTGAAGAGCAGGCAGGGGGGGTGGGGGTGGTTGTTGTTGTCGCGCGCGCATTAAACAGCGGTGTTGTCGCGCACGTTCTGATTAAGCGTTGTTGTCGCGCGCGTACTATAAAGCAGGATGGTGGGGGGGGTGAGCGCGCATACTCGAGCGGTGTTGTCACGCGCCTACTGAAGGGCCGGGGGGGGGTGGTCTCGGGGGCACTTTTGTACATTTTGGAAGGGCACTTTCCATCCAAGACTAAAAAGGGCATGTGCACTGCACAGGTTGCGCCCTATGTGTGCACTTGCCTGCAGTCGACACTTGTAAACACACACTTCAAGGGACTCGATCCTGCCCACACTTGCAGCGCTTCCAAGCCGACCAATCACAGAGCTTGCGATATGCGTGCGCTTAACACAGAAGTATAAATCAGCCTTTACGTTCTCAGATACAAAGTACAGTACGATACGTTTTGGTACACTTGTATGGCCGTTTCCATGGTCAAAAGGTACCTAAAAGTTAACCGCACCGTACCATTTTTGGGTACCTTTTGCAAAGGGCACCCAGCACAACAGAAAGGTACCAAAAAGTGGAGATGGGCGTGCAACTGAGATAGATACATCACTCACGCGTGCAACAAGCAAGAAGACTTACACTCTTTATATTTTATTTTTACTTTAATCTTTACTTTCTGTATTTATTGTTTAACTTTTCGTATTTTATTTACACAGTTTATTTTTCTATTTTAATCATTTTTTAATGAATATTGTGCTGGATAGGCGACGAGGTGGCGCAGTAGGTAGTGCTGTCGCCTCACAGCAGGAAGGTCGCTGGTTTGAGCCTCGGTTGGGTCAGTTGGCGTTTCTGTGTGGAGTTTGCATGTTCTCCCTGCGTTCGCGTGGGTTTCCTCCGGGTGCTTCGGTTTCCCCCACAGTCTAAAGACATGCGGTACAGGTGAATTGAGTAGGCTAAATTGTCAGTAGTGTATGCGTGTGAATGAGTGTGTATGGATATTTCCCAGTGATGGGTTGCAGTTGGAACGGCATATCCGCTGCTAAAACATATGCTGGATAAGTTGGCGGTTCATTCTGCTGTGGCGACTGCAGATTAATAAAGGGACTAAGCCAAAAAGAAAATGAATGAATGTGTCAGATATTAATTTTTTATTCTATTTTTTCTTCTTTACCGCTTCATTCCCCTGGCTTCCTCTATGTTACTTCTATAGTTCTCAATGTTTCATTATACTGTAATAATTACTGACCTTTTACGATTAAAAAAAAAAAGCAGAGACATAACATTGTGATAACAGATGCATCTAATAAGGAGAAATGGTCGACCCGAGCTCAAACATACCTGGTCGCCAACTTGATGAACATCCACAAAGCCAAGAAGAACAAAATCTGGCGTGTCTTGTTGTTTCACAAGTTTTACGTGGGCTCACTTTTTCTAGAGAGCTCGCCGCATGTCTATTTCTTGAAATATCGAACTTCTTGAGCTGATGATAATAACGTGTGCGTGAATATTGAAGTGCTTTTGGCATCCTATCCTTTCAGAAACGTACAAACGTGAAGGTGAAACAAAAGGAAAAAGTCGGAAAACCAAAGGATCAAATGATTCTTTCAGCAACCTAAACCATGAACAAATGGCCATGTTTAACTATTATCATCACCTTTTGGACTATTAAGAACTCGGAATGACAGAATTACTAACAGAGGCTCCATGTGGTTGTGAATAATAAAGACACAGATGAGAGGTTTGCTCTGACTGTGGGCTTTATGTTGCATGTTGTTTTTGAACCCAAATAAGTACTAAATGTCTGCTGTGTGTAGTTTTCTGTAATTGGTAACATATTGAAGAAAGTAAGGGTCTGTATATATTGCATTTACTTAATTATTGTATATAATTTCAGATGTTACAGTAAGCTTTTTCGCATCATTGATCTGCATCAAATCCTGTTCATAGAAAGGTTAGTAATGAACATTTATACACAAGTGTTTATGTATATAAGGCATCTGTTTTGTGAGAAGTGCTTATCATATGATATGTGAACAACCTGTACTGCTTTACTTACGAGAATGACGTTGACTGAAACTTTCAACCCTAACCATTGGTACCCTTTTGGCAATGGAAACGCAAGGATAAAGGTGACCTGTACCTCAAAGGTGTCTTTTAGTACCCAAAAATACCCAAACAAAAACCTTTGAGGTACCATTATGAACATTTTAAGTACAAATGTGGACCTTTGGAAAAGCTACCGCCCCAGTGACAGCTCCTGTACCTTTATTTCTGAGAGTGTATTTGGTTTTTCTTACTGTGGAAGTCAATGGTAACAGGTTTTCAGCTTTCTTCAGCATGTCTTCTTTTGTGTTTAACAGAATTAAGAAACCCATAAGGTTTTTTGAGGATAATTAATTAGTAAGTATTCAATTTTGGGTGAACTATCCCTTTAAGAATTATTAAATAGTCAAATCAAGAACCAATGCGACTGGTTCTTTATGAAAAGTAAATGTTCTTAAACGGCAAAGTATACCACAGAACAAGCTTATTTTTACAAGTCTAATTGTTATAGCATCTAGAGAAAGGGCAGAGGAGCAGTTCCTTCACACACACACACACACACACACACACACACACACACACACACACACACACACGTTTACCCGCGTCCACCTCCAGCTGTTCACACTGCATGACCTATTTCCTGTTTCAAACAATGGGCAGACGACCCAATCTCAAAGCTCTGGAAACTCTGTTTGTGAGAGTGTGTGTGTGGGAAGGTTCCCTTCACCTCTAAGACCATTAGGAATTACTAAAATGTACAGTAGATTGGCGACGACCCTCATTTTTTCCCAATACAACAAGTTTGGCAGTTGTGATCAAATAATGACATCAGTTATCATTAACATGTACACACTACAAATTTATGGGTGGTTTTAACTCAAACAGTTGGGTTTAAACATGTCATTAAATTGAATTGAAATAAATTTACCCAATAATGGGTTTGTTTGTATTTTATCCAATTTTGTGTTTAAAGTAACTATACATATATATATATATATATATATATATATATATATATATATATATATATATATATATATATATATAGTTACTTTAAGCACAAAATTGGATAAAATACAAACAAACCTATTATTGGGTAAATTTATTTCAATTTTGTGTTTATAGTAACTATATATATATATATATATATATATATATATATATATATATATATATATATATATATATATATACATACACTGTATAAAAAGGCACATAACCATTTAAAAAGTCAGATGTTAATGTGACTGAACTTTTCTTCTTTTAGGTAAGTTCAGATTATCACATTCGTTTCTGTTATGGTTAATAGCAGAATAATTAAAGAGATTTTTTTTGAGAAATTGTTATAACTTTTCTTGAAAGTCAAGTTTACATACAATAAGATTATTCTGCCTCTGAAAAAGCTCAGATGATGGTGTCGAGGTTTTAGAAGTTTCTGATTGGCTAATTGACAACATTTGAGTTAATTGGAGGCACAACTGTAGAATAGTATTGATGGAAAACCTTAAACACACTGCTTCCTTGTGTGACAACATGGGAAAATCAACAAGCCAGAATCAACAACAAAGCCAGATTACAATTGGCTAAATTACACTGGGAAAAAGAATAATTATTGGAGACATGTCCTGTGGTCTGATGGAACTAAGATTGAACTGTTTGGCCATAATGACTAGTGTTACACTTGGAGGACAAAGGGGAAAGCTTACAAGTCTGGGAACACCACCCCAACTGTGCAGTATGGGGGCAGCAGCATCATGTTGTGGGGCTGTTTTGCTGCAGGAGGGACTGGTCCACTTCACAGCATAGATGGCCTCATGAAGAAAGAACATTATGTAGAAATACTGAAGCAACATCTCAAGACATCAGCCAGGAAATTAAAACTTGGCCACAAATGGGTCTTCCAAACAGACCATGACCCTAAGCATACTGCCAAATTAGTTCAAATGTGCTTTAAGGACCACAGAGTGAATCTTTTGGAGTGGTCATCACAAAGCCCTGATCTCAATCCTATAGAAAATTTGTGGGCAGAGTTGAAAAAGCTTGTGCAAGCAAGACAGCCTACAAATCTGACTCAGTTACACCAATTCTGTCAGGAGGAATGGGCCAAAATTCCTTCAAACTATTGTGAGAAGCTTGTGGAAGGAGACCCAAAACACTTGACCAAAGTTATACAGTTTAAAAGCAAAGCTAAAAATACCAAGGAAATGTGTGTAAACTTTTGACTGTAAAGAAATTAATAAAAAAAATAATAAATAAAAAAAACTCTCTCATTATTTTGGCATTTACCATATGTCAATCATTTAGGTAATCCTAACAGACCTAAAATAGTAAACGTTAAGTATGATTTACCATCAGACAGTTTTTTAAAAAATGGTTATGTTCCTTTTTTTAAAGTGTATGTAAACGTCTGGTTTCAACTGTACTTATATTATATTTAGATAAATGTAATAAATAAATGTAATACATTTGCACATTTTAATTATTAATAATATAGACCATACCACGAACATTTCCTGCTTGTTATCGAACTATTTCATAACTGTAACAATTCAATCATATCTTAACATTAAAACAGCGACCATAATATTATCAATATGTGGCTAATTTAGGATTCCGGAAGCTATAGAAATAAAAAATGTAAAACAGGAAATACGTTGGGACCATTGTTTTTGTTTACATCCCTCAAAATGGTCTATAGCAGGATGGCTAGTTTCTCACCAGCTTTCAACTACGGAGCAGCAGCTTCACTTCAAGCAAATCTACTTTTATACTCATATAAGCTGATCCACTTTAAAATTTCCTTTCTTCAGTCCTTTGTATCTCAAAGGAACAGTGCTCTCCCCCCCAAAAAATGAAAATTTGATTTAGTAGAACCATTTACTCAGCCTGATGTTCCTCCAAACCCATATGTGTCATTCAGCTCCAGCACAAAAGCAGATGTTAGCCAGAAAGACACATCGTTCAGCATTCACAGTGTCTGGAGGAGAGACGGCTGTAATGGAGATGGCTTTCTCAGCCGCGTGTTTTGTGCTCTGAGGAAGAAAGAAAAGAAATGCAGGTTTACCACAAACAATAAATGACAGAAGGTTCATTTTTGGGTGAGCTAATCCTTTTATTTTAATGCACTGCAGTAAATAAATAAACAATATCACTGCTCCAGGATCTGCTCTTGCTCATATATCTGTACAAGTTTGTTAGAAAGCACTACTTCACATTGCTTGCTCTTTATGTTTCTCCTTGACCTCTTTTCCAGCATTTCTCCTTTTCATACTCCAGTCTCTCTCTCTCTCTCTCTCTCTCTCTCTCTTTTGCTCTGTCGCTCTCTTTTCCAGTATTTCCCTTTTTTTTAATCCAGTCTCTATCTCTCCTCCATTCAGTTTTTTTTTCTGACTGAGAGCCATGACTGAATGCTTTCTGACAACCATAGCTGAAAAATAAAGCAATTGACAGTCTGAATGCTTTCCTCAGGTGAGACTCCCCACACACACACACACACACACACACGCACGTGTCCAGTATGTCCTTCACACGTTTACTGTAATCACAGTATATGATTTAATATCACCTACAGTACAGCTGTAATCACACACACATTCACTCGTGTTTGTTTTTGTGAATTGTGGGGACATTCCAAAGGTTTCCATTGGTTTCTATACTGTACAAAGCAGCATTGTATTTTTTTGTAAAATAAAGAAGGAATAAATATTGTATATAATTTATTAGCCTTTTAAAAAATAGGACACGCTTTTTCAACTCATATGTGACTATAAAAGAGGACCCTTTTTATGTATAAAATGACGAATTTTGCCAAATGGTGACAAGTTTTCATCCCTGCACTGATAAATGGATGATCAGGAAGCTCGCGGTTAATGTTTTATTGTTTAGCTTCAGTCTCTGAATATAAACGTCAATTTAAATCTGTTTTACTTTGCTTAAATTTAGGCTACGTATTTATTGGAAGAAAAGTGTGTTTTGAACACATTACGGTGTCTGTCGGTGGTATTCTGCTGGTTTTAAACCACTGACTGAATAGTACTTTGCTTAAATTTTAGGCAAATAAAATGTATATCTTCCAAGAATATGTGTATTTTGAACACTTACGGTGTTTCTCGGTATGTATTCTGCTGGTTTCGGACCCCTGACCGAATATTTTGCTTAAAATTCAGGCTATATGTATATGAAATCTATACCCTAATGTAAAATGTGTATTTTGAACACTTACGGTGTCTGTCAATATGTATTCTGCTGGTTTTGGACCACTGACTGATTATTAGCTTGCTTAAATTTTGGGCTATGTGTATATAACATGTATTTATTGCAAGAAAATGTTTATTTTGAACACTTACGGTGTCTGTTGGAGATATTCTGCTGGTTTTGGACCACGGACTTAATATTAGTTTGCTTAAAATTATGGCTATATGTATATGAAATGTATACCCTGAAAGAAAATGTGTATTTTGAACACTTATGGTGTCTGTAGGAGGTATTCTGCTAGTTTTGGACCACTGACTGAATATTACTTTGCTTACATTTTAGGCTATTATGTATATGAAATGTATATCTTTGCAAGATAATGTGTATTTTTGAACACTTTCGGTGTCTGTAGGAGGTTTTCTGCTGGTTTTGGACCACTGACTGAATGAAGTTTCACAAACTAATTTCGAGAGGAGCACGTGATATGATTGACTGCAGCTGGCCACTCATCTACACTCATTAGCTAGCCAATCGGATTGATCCAAACTCACTATAAATAACCTAGCTAAGATCTACACCCCTATCTTCGTTTTCCGAAGAAACCCCCCATCCACCCCTTCTCCTCCTTTCCTCTTTTGCCGAGGGGAGCTCTCGAGAACACCTGACCTCGTACTCCCTTCACATGCTTTATGGACCTGGCGGGAGCCCTGGACTCAACCATCTCCGAGCTCAGGGTTCTCTCCCGGGACAGCATGCCAAACCTGCTAACAAGTTGTCAAACAGTATCTAAGTGTGAACTCTTGAAATATGAGTTTGCTTAAAAGTATGGCTATATGCTTATTAAATGTATTTATTGCAAGAAAATGTTTATTTTGAACACTTATGGTGTCTGTAGGAGGTATTCTGCTGGTTATGGACCACTGACTGAATATTATTTTGCTCACATTTTTGGCTATTATGTATATGAAATGTATATCTTGCAAGATAATGTGTATTTTGAACACTTAAGTGTCCGTAGGAGGTATTTTGCTGGTTTTGGACCACTGACTGAATATTATTTTGCTTAAATGTTTGGGCTATACGTATATAAAATGTTTTCACTGCAAGAAAATGTGTATTTTGAACACTTCTGGTGCCTGTAGGAGGTATTCTGCTGGTTTAGGACCACAGACGGAATGTTATTTCCCCCTACATTTTAGGCTAACGTTATAGCCTATGTATATGAAATGTACATCTTGCAAAATGTGTAACGTTAACTTATTTTAAACACGTACGATGTCTCTCGGTAGGTAACTATTCTGCTGGTTTTGTGCCACTGAATATTAAATTGCTTATATTTTATGGCTATAAGTATATCAAATGTATATCTTCCAAGAAAATGTGTATTTTGAACACTTAAGTTGTCAGTCGGTAGGTGTTTTGCTGGTTTTGGACCACTGACAGAATATTTTCCCGCTTGGCGCGAAATTATACATTGACAATGGTATGAACCATAATAGGGGTGGTCGAAATTATATTAAAATTAATTGGTTATTTTTATTATTATTCTTCCAAATACAGAGGTGTACAAACCATTTTCCACGATTTAAAAGACAGACCCACCAACATCTAGTGTCGACTTCCTTCAGAGGGAATTAAGATTAAATTAATGGAGTCAACCCCCCCTCTAGTTCACCCCCTGGACACTGGCAGTGCCCTAATAAGTCACCATCTCGTTGTAATAACCGTGTCATCATAGCCATGTCATATAAACATCAGGTAGTACACACCTTGGCAGTACATTTACTTGATTTTAGTTGGATGATTTGCCACACGACAAATCATGTTATACTGCACGGATAGGTTTGAAAAAGCACCATTTGGCCTGAGTTGTGCCCTTATGTTTACCAGCAGCCATAGAAACACACACACACACACACACACACACACACACACACACACACACACACACACACACACACACACACACACACACACACACACACACACACACACACACACACACAGGTTACTGTATATCAGCGGTGTAAGGAAGCATCTTTGTTGTCGGGTTTCCTCAGGAAAAGGTGCAGCTCCAGCACTTGATTGAATATATACACGTTTAAGCTCAATATGTTCAAGTTGTGTTCGGGGCGAATATTACACCATATAGAGTGTTTTTTTTTCTTTCAAGCCTTTGTTACGTGTAGATGAAAAGACATTTTCCCCCCCAAAAAGTATCGCAGATTGAGTTCTGCTGGGTTTTAGTGAAGTCCTGGGAAAATCTGGAGTGTAAAAGTGTTCATTTGTCGACCAGTAGCTCCACAGCTCACCCTGCTGGATAGACTTTATTAACTAGTCTTACTAATGCTCTGTATACACTGTATAAAATCCTATACATTTTAACTCGAATCAAAAGAACTTTTTTAGTAATCTCAACTTAAATCAATCCAGCTGACTTAAAATATTAAGTTAAACTTTGCATAACTTTAAAAATATAGTTGAAACCTGATTGACTTGATAAAATAAGTTAAAGCAACAAAAATATGTGTTGTCTTGACTTTTGTCATTAATGTTTTTACAGCGCACATTATACGAAAAGTTTGTTTGCAAATATAGATATAAATTTTACAATTTTTTATTTCTTATTCATAACTTAATCTTTTTTTTGTATTTAAAACTATATATATATATATATATATATATATATATATATATATATATATATATATATATATATATATATATATATATATATATATTATTATTATTATTATTTAAAAACACTGCTAATCTAATGTCATTTAAATATTCCTGCGTATAACCAGGTATATAAGTGCTTCTTTTATCCGCATTTGTAAGTCACTTTGGATAATTTTATTAATTTATTCCTTCAGTAGATGCTTTTATGTACATTTTTTGCATAAATCATGTTTTTTTTTTATTGCGCATTAAATAGATGTTTTTTTAAAAAACTGTTTATGAATATTAATACTAAAAAGAGATTCTGAGAGCTCTCCATATACTTAAAAAAATAAAACATATAATAACGTTTAAAAAGGTCAATTATGGACAGACCAGCCAATAGGTTATTTATTTGTTCATAAAATTTTTAAGTTGAGTTTGTGTGTATTTCAGCAACAAGCCATTATTTATGTACACTGTAAAAATTATATGACAAAAAGTCATGACTACAATTGTTGTTACTTTAACATATTTTCAAAAGTTAATGAGGTTTCAACTATTTTTTTAAGTTATGCAAAGTTTAACTTAATATTTTTAGTTTGAATGATGTAAGTTGAGAGGACAAGAAAAATTTATTTGATTCAACTAAAAAATAGGCAGCAAGATTTTTACTAATTGTACATGTATACATGTAAACATATAAAAAGGTGTCATATTAGATGAATGACTTATTACAGACTAAATCAGATGTTATTTTTATACATACATATATACAGGCAGACAGACAGATAAATAAAACAATAAAACAAATAAAATAAACAAATAAAATAAACAAATAAAGGAATGTCTAAATAAAAAATGAATGAATAAATAAACAATAAAATAAATAAATAAATAAAAGAATGAATTAATTAATGAAATAATAAAATAAAAGCAAACAAATACATAAATAAATAAATAAACAAAATAAATTAATCAATATATAATTGAATAAATTAATAAAATATAAATAAATAAAAACAAGCAAATAAATTAAAGAATGAATGAATAAATGAATGAATAAACAACTAAAATAAATAAATAAATAAAAGAATGAATAAATAAATAAAATACAAATAAATAAAAAAAAATAAAAGAATGAATGATTAAATAAATCAAATATAATAACTAATTAAATGAATGAATGAAAAAAATAAAATAAAATATAATAAATAAATAAAAGAATAAATGAATAAATAGATAAAATCTTAAAAATAAAATACAAATAAATAAATAAAATAAAAGAATGAATGAATAAATAAAATAATAGAATGAATGAATAAATAAATAAAATAAATGAATAAACGAATGAATAAATGAATGAATAAATAAAATAATAGAATGAATATATAAATAAATAAAATAAATGAATAAATGAATGAATAAATAAAATAATAGAATGAATGAATAAATAAATAAAATAAATGAATAAACGAATGAATAAATGAATAAATAAATAAAATAATTAATGAATGATAAAATAAACAAAAGTAAATAAATGAATAAATAAATAAATGAATTAATAATATAACTGAAATGTTTTAATCTCATAATTTCGGATGTTCATGTATTTCAGAGTAATTAAGAGATTCTCACAGTTCTCAAGTACAAGTTACACAATAATAATTACATATATTTTTACTATTACCTTCCAGAAAAAAAAAAACATACTGTAAGCTTCATATGTCTGAATGCAAAATATCAGAAACATACGTGATATTTTTCTTATTCTCTATACAGTTTTCCCTTCATTTTCCCTGCAGTTTCTTCCATCTCTCATACCACAAGAGCCGTAATTCTGTTCATATCTATCTGCATACCTCTGTACATATATTCATCTATTGTAAATCTCCTAGCTGTAAACAATGTTTAAAGTACATTTATCTGTAAGTATCATCATAGTTTTTCCATAACTGCACTTTATAACATATATCTATATCTTACACTTGCTGCTATTGCACTCCTGGTTAGGCCTTATTTCGTTGCCTTGTACATGTGTAATGACAATAACGTTGAATCTAATCTAATCTAATGTAAGACTTTCCCACGTTATAAAATATGAGTATCCATAATAATTATAATATGTTTGTAATAATACAGCCACAGTTATTACACCCCCCAACCCCACCCCCCGTGAATAAAAAGAGCCTGAACACTTGTTAACATAATTAGTTTTATTATTTTGTAGCTAATTTACAACAAGCATCTCACTGAAATGAAACATTTTTTTTTATTATAATCCGATACTGTCATTGGTAAATCTCTCTGATAAGATAAATCATTTAAATATACGTTTGCATCAGATGGCATTTGTTGTATTCCCATCAACATCATCATCATTATATAATATTCTTTTAAAATAAAAGCAATATGTTCAATCTGTCTCAGGATAATTAGAATAATATATTATGGCAAATACAAATCCATAAAATACATTTGATTTCTTTCAAATAAATAAATAAATTCAACTCATAGTTCATTCTAGTAAGAGTGAAGTCATATATTTCTCTTGGTAATACATGTGTGTGTGTGTGTGTAGTTTGTGTAAATAATACACATCCATCTTTCCATTTCATTAGTTATGCGGCCAATATTATGATTTGGGAAATTTATCCATGGGTTATTCCTATAAAAGTATCAATGTGCTGTGTAATGCGTGCAATTTTTTTAACGTTTTTACTTATTTATATATGTTTATATATATATATATTAATTTTTTTCACAGTAAAATTCAATTTCTAATTGAAGATGTTCACATTTTGATTGTGTTCGGCTTCACTTTTGGAAACCCCAGCAAATTAAAAGCGTCTCATTCTTCCCCCCGATGTAAACAAAGCAGTAAACGATCAATTAAATAAACAATCATAGAAATGATCCTATAAATAAAAGATAACGGCAAGGGAAAAAAAACGATCACTGCACTCCAAAACACACTTAAATATCGAAGTTTCCAACGCAAAAAGAGTCAAAATAAGAAGTAAACGAGCCTCCAGATTGTTCCGCAAACTCTGATCAAACCTTTCCTCAAATAAGTGCAAATGTGTTTCCTTTTATTAGACGTTTCCTACACCCAAATCTAATGCACACCACTGGACTGTGTTTTTTCGACCTTGAATATGACGCCCTCTGAGCTCCAAACACGTATCGATTTTCACTGCATCGCTGTCACGGCACAAAAGGGCAAAAAAAAAAAAAAAAAGAAGCCAATTTATCATTCTGCTCTCTCACACATCAGCCCGTCTGGAAGATTCGTGAACCCTCGCAGAAATATGACTGTTTACAAATGAGTGTTTAGCTAATTAGATAGACACGGGCTTGGATTATTAAATGCAGCTGATTATTCCTGGTCATTATAGTCATTCATTTATCTCATCAAACATAATGAACCCACGATCCTATTCCAATAAATCGGCAGCATCATTAAGAGGCGCTCGTCTTTAAATCGGCAGAATAATCGAGCTGCCAATTACCTGATGACGTCCTTTGAGATGCATTGGAGGACAGTTCATTATAAACTGATACACAGCATAAAAAATGTTGTATAATATACCATTTGTCCACCTGATAGTATTTGTGTGTGTGTATGCGTGTGTGTATATACAGTTGAAGTCAGAATTATTAGCCCCCCCTGTATATTTTTCCCAAGTTCTGTTTAACAGAAAGAAGACATTTAATCATAATAGATTTAATAACTCATCTCTAACAGCTGATTTATTTTATCTTTGCCATAATGGCAGTACATAATATTTATCAAGACATTTCTATAAAGCTTAAAGTGACATTTAGAGGCTTAACTAGGTTAATTAGGCAAGTTATGCCAATGGTTCTTAAAGTGGGGGTCGGGACCCCCCGAGGGGTCGCGGGACAATGAGGGGGGTCGCCTGTTGATTTCCAAAAATCGATTTATTTTTATTAAAGCATAAGTATTACCATATTTTATCCATAACCTACTGAAGAGAAAAAAATAGTAGTTTATACCATATATAGTTACTATAGTAGCTTATAGTTACTACTTCTATTGGATTGCAACCCCTGGGGTAATTACATTGTATTAAAGACAGCAATAGCGTCAGATGCAGCAGATTTCATAATACCCGGTTAAACTTTGTGGCCCATTTACAGCTCTCATACATTAAAAAAATTAAAAGAAGAATAGACTTGGGTCCATTGGTGTGTGTGCGCCATTGCATGCAAGGTTTCTGTATTTATAACCACCTCAGAGTATATTGGGGGTCACGAGTCACTGGCATTGTCATTTTGGGGGTCGTGGCCTGAAAAGTTCGGGAACCACTGAGTTAGGCAATAAAAAAAGGTTAAGGGGGTTAATAATTTTGACCTAAATTGGTTTTTAAAAAATTAAGAACTGCTTTCACTCTAGCCGAAATAAATAAAATCAAACTTAAAAAAAAAAAAAAATAATAATAATATATATATATATATATATATATATATATATATATATATATATATATATATATATATATATATATATATATATATATGTGTGTGTGTGTGTGTAAAAAAATATTATAGGAAATACTGTGAAAAAAATCCATGCTCTGTTAAACATCATTTGGGAAATATTTGATAAAGAATTAAAAAATTCACAGGAGGGCGAATACCTCTGACTTCAACTGTATGTGTGTGTTTACAGATGGGCTGAATGAATGGCCTTTGTGGCAGGGTTGCCAAGTCTGAATCGAGTCACATTTGAACACTTGTCAAGTTTTGTTTTTATTTACATGTTTAAAGGTGCAGTGTGTAAGTTTGACACCCAGTGGTTGGACTAGGTATTGCAATCCTGATTTAAAACACACGCAGGTTGCCAGATTGACCACACCAACAGGAGCGAGCCTGACTATCGAGCCTAAAGTCTGATTTAAGTTTGACACCCAGTGGTTGGACTAGGTATTGCAACCCTGATTTAAAACACACGCAAGCGCTTGTTGCCAAATTGACGATACCAACAAGAGCGAGTCTGACTATTGAGCCTAAAGTCTGATTTAAGTTTGACACCCAGTGGTTGGACTAGGTATTGCAACCCTGATTTAAAACACACACAAGCACAGGTTGCCAGATTGACAAAACCAACAGGAGCGAGCCTGACTATCGAGCCTAAAGTCTGATTTAAGTTTGACACCCAGTGGTTGTACTAGGTATTGCAACATTGTTTAAAAACACACACAGGTGCAGGTTGCCAGATTGACCACACCAACAGTAGCGAGCCTGACTATCAAGCCTAAAGTCTGATTTAAGACTGATTTGAGTTGTGTTCTAAATAAAAGCAATGGCAATCGATAGAAGGAATATTTTCCATATTTTCCAGTTTTTGTCCGAACCAACACCTGAAATTTATATTTTATTTCTCGCAGCTAAACAACATGATAAACTGTGATCACCTCATGTACGCCTCAAGTGCTTTATTCAGTGTTAAATGCTAATAATGTGAGTTTGAATGTCATTTTACATGACATGTATTGCCATACTACTGAAAGCAGCAGCAGATAGTTCACCTCAGAGCTTGAAACTTCAGAACTGAACTTTAGAACTGTGACTCAGTGTAAACCGACACATATCAGTGATTCAGCATCTACATTTAATAATGTTAAATAGGTTTAATATGTATTATTTGGATTATAAACAATACGAAGTGCAGTGAGTGCACTATTCTGTGCTTTTGAATGGCTGTATTTAAATTTTTGTGGCGTTTCATTTGGTGCAAACAGCCAAATTGCTTATCACTGAAAATCTCATCACGTAGCATGTTGTTAAGACATGAAGTTACAATGTAAACTGCTCACCTAATGTTTACGTGCCTAATTTTATATTATTCGCTAATTAACAACCACCTCATGTGGAACTCTGAATCTGCATCTCATTTCGGAGGATGCTACTGTCCAGCGGAGGTCCCATTTAGGTCACGGACACCTACTTTGAGAGCCTTCCTGACTGAATGAAAGAAATACACTGTTATCTACAAAGGCAACCCGGGTGCTGAAATATAATTGGCTGAACCGGCAGTGGGCGGGTTAAAAGAACTAAAACAAAGACACATTTTCAAAGCAGAATATCTGACTTCAGCATTGTTTTTTAGAAAAACAAGAATGTTCACTGAGCATGTTTCTGAAATATCTGCAAACATATTATTGTTTTTATGCTTTAGGAGAGTCAATAACTTACATACAGCACCTTTAAAATGTGTGTGAACCTAAATTTTCAAGGTTTACATGTTAAATAGAACAATTAACTCATGCAAAAAAAAAATGTTTTGGTAATCAACTATTTAAAGTCTGCTTCCATGTTTGGAGTTTGGAGGGCCGGGGCTTCTCTGATGATGTCAGTTTGGCACTTCAGCCACAATATATTTAGCCACGGCACAGTTATCCGTACAGAACAAATCATGTATGAATCATGTAGTGAAGTAAAATAGAAATTTTTAAATGGGCGGTGTTTTGATAGTATTAGGCTCGCTTTGTTATGAAAACCTGGCAACCCTACTTTACGGCTACGTTTACATCGCAGCTGACTGGGTCAAACAGAATTCAGTCTGAACCAATCATTTGAGCTGTAAACGCCATGTGGCTCTCGACTCGCAACAGTGCTGCTTTTTAAATGACATCTTAGGAAAAACGTAGCTATTTTACACAGAAATTCTGTATGAATTATTTTGTATGACAATTTTTCCGAAAAACATTGTGAAGCTCCACCCCTCAGCAGGGCATGTAGGCAGATTATAGCAGAAAGAATGAAAGGCATCGTACTAGTTAGCCAACAATTCAGCAAAACTTAAAATGACTATGAATTGCTGTAAGATTGTGTTAGGAAAAAAATCCAGTTGATCTATTCTAAGCTGACAAAAATAAATAAATAAATAAATAAAAAACTGGTGAAAAAAAATATTACCAAAAAAAAAAAAAACCTTTCTAAGTGACTAATAAGTGACTTTTTAATGAATGCCCCCAAAATGGAGTAGTTATGGCTAATTAGGACTTGACTAAGCTTACCGCATGCCTTGACCACATGGTGTGAACAATCAGGTTAGTTTACACCAATTTACCTCACCATAATAACATGGTGCTTGATTTACCTTTGTGAAAAGTAAAATAAAAATGCATTAATAATTATGAAATGCATCGCTAATTTTAGAAATGATTTTAAATCGGTAAATTCAAATTAATTTATATGGTTTTTCATTCAAATAAATAAAACAAAACAATATATAAATTTATTTATATTAACCATAGTAGCCAGCATAAATGAGTATACACCCCTTACAGATCTCCTTTTTAAATTAACATTTTCTATAAGATGCCTTACAATAATATGTTTGTCTATATACACTGTCATACAGTCAGTGGCAAAGCCAAAACTGGAACTAATCGAACAAGACAAACTTAAGATGAGTAAAATAATTAGCACACCTACAATTATTGATGAATAATATTAGTAAACAGAGAAAAATCAAGCAAAACGTGAAACAAATATAAAATTGAGTTGACATTTTGAAGTTTGTAATTGTTTTTTGTTTGAATTTCAAATGTATTATCTTTCTGTTTCTAAAGATGTCCGATGACCAAACTCTTATTTTAATAAACACAATTGCTTAATAAAACTGTTTTGTTTAAATGCAACGAAACAAATTGGCTATATTCACAAAAAAAAAAAAAATAATAATAATGGAAACTATCATACAGCCGGCGCAATAAGGCTCAAGATGTGTTTGGCGTTATTTGATGCTATTTTCAGACCAGCGCAACAGTAATTTTCTTTGTTAAATAGCAAATCTATTTCCACCACTTTGTGGATTCATGGGTGTGCTGGTCTAGAAAGGAGGTGTGTTAAAGTGCATTGTTGGCTCATTTAGAGGAACTTAAATAGACCACGCCATTGGCCAACTGAAAGCTGAGGTCTGCTCTTTGAACCTCGCTTAAATGATCTAAGATGATTTGGCAGATCCTAGATGTTTTAATCTTGATAACTGATCTCTAGCTAATTTGGTTCTTCAAACAAGTTTCCGAATCAGATAAAAATGTCTAGATGAACATTTGTATTATGTATTATGTCCAGATGAACATTTGTATTATTTTTAGATGAGCATAAATGTATTATTGCCTTTAAAAAAAATAAGTCCAATATTGTCTATTATCATACACAAATTGTACGCATTTGTCTCTAAAAAGTTTATATCAATAAATTTTCTCTTTGAAACACCAGGTGGTAGGTAGTCTTTTATTTCGGAGTGCAGATTGCATAAGTTTTAGTTATATATATATTTTTAATTTTATTATATATATATTATATATATTTTATATTATATATATATATATATATATATATATATATATATATATATATATATATATATATATATATATATATATATATATATATATATATATATATATATATATATATATATATATATATATATATATATGATTATTGTTTATTTTCCCAAGTGTATATAACTACTACTGTAAGAAAATATCAGAATTCGGTACATACTTTCAGTATTATCTTAGCTTGAACTGACCCGATCTAATCTTGTTTATATGAAATGAGCCACCAGAACTGTTGCTATAACAACAGCTCTTGGATGAGTTTTGAAGAACGAAACAATCCTGGATCATGTCAAATCGTCAATAACCAAATCCTGCTAACTGTGTAATCCACATACAAAGAATGGACCCCAGGTCTAAAGTTCAGCTCAGAGCGCATTAGTTATACGCCTATGCAAGTCCAAATGCTTACACATTGCTTAATACACACACGATGTACAGCAACACACAAATATCCTTACAGATGAAAACAATTAAAGGATTAAAATATTACGAAAATTATTATTTTCTACATAAATATAAATAACACTGTCTCTATGCCTTTCTTCACCTCGGTAGGGTTTTTTTTTCAGTTTTTTCATGACCGTTAGCATTTGTATAATGTTACTAATATTAGCAATATTATTTATTATTATGCATATTTATATTTGTTTTATTAAAAACAAGCTTAGTTTTGTCCACCTGTCAGGTTTTGGAGACGTCTGCATCACCTTATGGGGCATAAGAATAAGACGTGTGTTTGGATTTAACTCACTTCATTATTATTGTTCATTTATTAGTTTGCTGGAAATTAGAACTGAATTTAGAAATAGTTTTTGAAACAGATCTTTGAGCTTAACAAAGGAAATTAAATATGTCGGCTAATGGATGTCTTCAGTGGAGTGCGTACAACACTGTTTCCTTACTCCACTAAAGTAAAGGAGTAAAGAGTAAAAGTTAAGTAAAGAGAAAGTAAAGAGACCGAATGGAGGAGGCTCGTTCTTTATCCTCGTTCATCAGATGCTGCTTAACTGTTTTCTCGCTAGTGAAGTGTTCAGTTTTTCCACTTACAAAGTCCACCATGTAAATAGCAAATGCGCCATTGCGCGACGCAACTGACTCTAAAAGGGAATGTGAGATGAGACTCTGATTGGTTTAATGCAGGTTATGCTCAAAACACACCCATAACTCATTAAGAGAATTAGCACAGCTATGATAGACAATGCGCCCAGGGCGAAGCGTGTATTTTTCCATCCCTAAAATAGCAAAAGTGGATTCGCCTTTAATGCTTTTGTGCCACGTGCTTTAGACTTTGCGCCTAGATCATTAAAATAGAGCCCATGATATTTTAAAAGGTGGTGTACTCATTTATGCTGAGCACTATATGTGTTTCCTGTTCAAGTATTCAATTTAAAAGGTCATTCATACAAACAAATAAAAGGTCTTGCAGTGTGAACGTGGCCAGAACTGATGGGAAACGAACTGTAAAAAAATGACGAAAGCATCACATTTGAAAGCTGTTTGCTAATTTACCGATGATTGAAACCTGAAGCGTCGCGAGCGGATTATGGAAGAGCCTGATATTGCACATTAAAGAGCAGCCTGGAGTCATTGAGTTTGAGGAACTGATCCAACCCGGCAAACCAAATCCAGCTCAAAGGAAAACACCAATCTGACTATTGCAGAAGATCCCGATAGAAGGCGGCAAAATGCAGGTTGGCGTATGTGTGGAAATCTTAACATGTATGTAAACTAGAACAAAAATCAAGCGTGATGTCACAGTCTGCATTTTTTCTCCTTCTCATCTGCTCGATGTGATGAACAACTAAATATTTTAAGGGGAAAAAACATTCAGCATATGTCTCGTTGCTTCCTGGATTTCAGGAATATGCGAATTAAACGCCCCTTGATGCTGATATACGCGTGGGTGAGCGTCAGTCTCTGAGTAGTCGTAGTATCTTTGATATTAAAGATTTCAGCGCATTATTGATACTGATAAATATAACTTTCAGTTCGATTCGCCGCCAAAAAACAAACAAAACGAGCTCCTTTAAATCCAGTAAAAGCCGAGGCGGTCGCCTTTTCTCTCTCTCTCTCGGTCTCTCCACGTCATGTCACAGAGAGGGAATCTGACAATATACAAAAATTTCTTCGTAGCATCCTTGACGGAGTAAAAACAGCTCATCAGTCCCTTTTCTGAGAGAAAGCCAGAAAGAAACAGAGAGAAAGGAAGTTAGAAGCAGGAAAAAGGAAGTAAGGGAGCCAGGAAGGAGGAGGAGAAGTGAGGCAGATGCGGCGTGGGCCTGTACCGCTCCATCATTCCCAGATCTGGGTCTGTTTTCTTCCTTTCTTTCGCTCTTTTTCCATCTCTCTCTCTCTCTCTTTCTGTCAGTTATGTGAGCTCCATCAACCGGAGCTCCGCAGTCCAGGGCAGCAGCAGGCCGAATGGTGACTGAACGAGGTGCTTTGGCTCTGGCTGGACTCTCACAGACGCTCCCTGGTGGGAATCCAGATATAAGGCCCTGACTGCTCCTCGATCACAGTTTTCACCTTGTGATAAACCTCTTCGAAGCTGTCGCCCTCCACGATCGCTGTGATGGAGACAGAGAATGATTTGCTGTTAACACGATCACGTTTTCAACCCAAAACAGGAAACCTTTTATGCGTTGGTTTACATGATAACAGCAGTTTGTACGAATGAAGACGCAAAGGTTTTTTCAAAAGTGTATGCTGTTTTGAAAACACAGACAGTCGTGTGTTTGTAAACACACAAAAGCGAACGTCTATGAAAGCACTGAGATCTTGTGCATACACAGAACATGTTAATTAAAGGCAATCACAAATAAATACACAACAATGAGTACAGAAAGCAGCGTAGAATGATGTCGTGTAATTTCAGGTGTTTCCTTTTTAATGTGTCGACTTTATCTGCAGTTTGACACTTTCACTTTCATTCAGGAACATTACAGGCATGGCCCTGTGACAACCTGAGCTATTGGATGCGAGTATGAAGTAAGAACTGCTGGAAGAGTGTTGTTTTAATGGAGTTTGATATCACACGTTGAATGGGAAGAAAAAAACGCAGCATTTCGCGATGCAGGTGTCTGTTGTCCTTCACTGACTTGGTAGATGCAGAGAATAGTGTCAAACAGCCATGTGTGTACGAATATCCTGTCACAAAATGTGACGAAAATCCAACATAACGATAAATGTTTGATGACGGTGTTTACATGCAATGTTAAGAACACATTGGGCCCTATAGTAAATCCAAGGCCCCCCTTTTATTTTTTTACCTCACAAAAAAATAAAATAAAATAAATAAATAAAATAAATAAAAATGTATATAAAAATTATATTTATTTAATTATTTATTTATTTATTTATTTATTTATTTATTTATTTATTTATTTATTTATTTATTCATTTATTTTATTATTTATTTATTTTAATTAATTAATTAATTAATTATTTATTTACTTTAATTTATTATTAATTTAATTATTTAATTAATTAATTAACACACCTGTACATGTAGCTTTCTTTTAATTTTAATTCTTTTAATTTTAATATTTTAATTAATTAATTAATTAATTAATTGCCTCAGATATATTGTCTGATGAAAACCAGTGACAATATTTTTTTGCTCCATATTATTTCTGTTGTTTTTATAAATGGGGCAAAGTAAACATTCATAAAAAAAATAGCCTTTTAACTAGTTCAGTTAGACTTACTGTAAAACCTAACAGAGTGTATTTACTTCAGATACATACTCCACAAAGATGGACATTTTGATAACTGCTTGTGTAGGCTATTTGATTTGTTTGTGCACTGTGTCAGTTATATTGTGTGATGTATTGAGCGGGCATGCGTTGGTTTTTGAGTCCAGCTGTAACAGCCGTGCGGACTGCGATTCAGTTATGAGTCCATTCAACATGACTCTGCCTATCCCAGCTGCTGTTACTACATGTACAGGTGTATCAAGTATAAAGACTGTTTGAATTTTATTTTTTGTTCTACGACGAGCTTGGTTAGCCTACCTTTGACTGGATGGCTCTCGCGGTAGTGCCGAAATAAGGAACTGTCCTGGTAAAATTGGCACATCTGATCACCTTTATGACAGGGCTATTCCATATTCTGATTGGGCAACAGCCACTCCGAGCCCCAGTTTAGCACCGGCGTGCTGTTTATGAACAGCAGCAAACCGAAAAGAATACTTCACATTATTGACGACAGAAAGCATAACACAAAGAGGCGTTTCCTGCGTCATAGCGCAAATTAATTCTTTAGCCCATCCAAGGTCCCCTTCTTCCGTGGATCCTGGGGCTTCAGCCCCACCGAGCCCTTATGTTAATCCGGCCCTGTTTACATGTCTGAACTGCACTTCAATAATGCCCCAAAAATATGCATACTCCACATGTTCTAATCCGATATCTGTTAAGTTAAATTATGACAAATTATGAAAAATGTGTAAAAAAAAAAAAAAAGTCTTACCAGAGAAGCACTCCAGGAAATCTTGTTCCAGTTTTATAGCGCGATCCATTCCTTTTCTGGCTTGTTCCTCAGTTAGGCGTGTGTTGATTTCTCTGCATTAAACAGTACAGATGCCATCAGTATAAAATTACTCTAGTAAGTGATGTTTTGTCAAATGAATCGAGTATAAGTGTTTGCTGCTACATACAAGACGTTCTCCAATGATTTGGGTCGTACGAAGATGGCGATTGGATGAAGCTGTGCCGCTTGTAGCCTTCGAACTGCATTTGCAGACACATCCAGAATACAGTGCTTTCCCTGCTGCTCACAAACACACAGAAACAGACAGCTCAGGGCAAAACTATTAGCGTTTGTGATTTGAAAAAATATTGCCCGAGTGATATTTAATGGGCAATATTTCCTATAATATTTTTTCTTCATCAGGAAGTCCTATTTTTAGTTCAGTTTGTGTATGTTGCAGCTCAAATTACCACACTAAAAATGTTTTATAACTCTTTGAAACTGCCCCGTTTTGGCTTTGATTGTAATTGTGCTGTTTTGGTGACTGTCGCTTTAAATGCAAATGAGATTCAAAAGAAGGCGGAGCTACAAATTTGTCAGCATAGTGGCTAATTCAAAAACAAGACTAAACTCTTATGCTAATGAGGGAGAGATGGTCACTATTGGGCGGGGCTTTCCCCCTCTGATGACACATACATCTGGAGAATGTCAATCAAAGTGTCTCTGCAGGCTGTTTCTATCAAGTGCGATTATAATAAATAAAAGTAACACATTTTTACCATTTGAAGCTGACTATATTCACACACTGTTACCACACAACTGTGTTTAAACCGCTTATAAAAGGGATTTTTGCATAATAGGTGCCCTTCTCTCTGATAAGCATCACCTCTCTTTGATAAATATTTGAAAAAGAATACAGGAGTGCTAATCACTTTGACTTTAACTAAACATTATTAGGGTTTGATCAATTTGATACACATATTGACAGTATTGATCTCTAACCTGTTCTGCCACCTCTCGGACGCTCTGAACGCTGGTGCCGTACAGGTGGCTGTTGTACTGGCCCGCCTCAATGAAGCGATGGTTCTGGATGTCCTTCTCCATCTGTTCCCTCGAAGACACGAAATGGTAGTCCCGTCCATCCACCTCATACTCCCGCTTGGGTCGTGTCGTATCTGAAGAACAGTAAAGATATCATCTCGTGATTCTATTCAAACGTGTAGTGCTTTTCACAATAATTAGTGTACTGAAGCAGCTTTACAAAAGGTGCACGTTATTCCATTACAGTCAAAATGAGAAATTTGTACATAAAGCTTTGATCAGTACAGTGCTCAGCATATACAGTCCATCCGGAAAGTGTTGATAGCGCTTCACTTTTTCCACATTTTTTATGTTACAGTCTTACTCCAAAATGGATTAAATTCATTTATTTCCTCAAAATTATAATAATAATAATAACTTCAATTCAATTCAATTCAATTCAGCTTTATTTGTATAGCGCTTTTACAATGTAGATTGTGTCAAAGCAGCTTCACATAAATGGTCATAGTAACTGGAACAGTGTGGTTCAGTAACTGGAACAGTGTGGTTCAGGTTTTAGTGTTTAAGTTCAGTTCAGTTCAGTTTAGCTCAGTTCAGTGTGATTTAATCATTACTGAGAGTTCAAACACTGAAGAGCCAATTTATCGATGCGTAGCTCTTCCAGTCCTGAACCATGCGAGGCAGTGGCGACAGCGGAGAGGGAAAAAAAACTTCACCTGATGGGAGTGAAGAAAAAAAACCTTGAGAAAACCAGACTCAGTTGGGCACGACCATTTTAATTTCTCCGCTGGCCAAAAGTCTTGTGCAGAACTTCATTTATAAGTTTATAAAATAACATTTATAAAATAACCTTTATTTAACCAGGTAAGTCAACTGAGAACCAGTTCTCATTTACAATGACGACCTGGCCAAGAGGCAACATGAAAAGCAGATGCAGTACAAAGCAGTAGGGACACAATACAATAACAATTTCACAAATGAACCTAATTACACAAAAACCAACAAAAAAATAAAATAAATAAAAACAAGCACAGTGATCTTGAACTATTGACTGGATTGAATTTTTAAAAATTGATAGAGGAATGAAAGTGCTGAGCTTTAAGGTCTGCTGCAGATGATTCCAAGCATCAGCAGCAGAAAACTGAAAAGAGTAGCGACCAAATGAAGTGCGAACTTTGGGTATGCAAAGGTTAATGAAATTACTAGAGTGCAGATTTCGGCATGTTTCCTGAATGTTAAGAAGTGACTCTAAATATAGTGGAGTTTCACTAATAAGAGTTTTGCAAATGAACAGAAACCAATGAATACAAACTTTATCGTCCTGACTTTTAGAAACTCAAATCAGGGTTGGTGCTCGCTATTGTCTTGACACTTTAGTGAGCATCATGAAGCAGAGCGTGACAAAAGAGTAGAGCAATACTTACGAGGGACACAAGAGCCAAACTTGTCTGGGAACTCAGACAGCAGGTCATCATTCACTCTGTCCTTCACCGGGCCCAGAATAATGATCGGCCTGGCGTAGTGCACTAAACAGGAGAGAGACTCTATCAGTACATGCACTAGCAGACAACGAAAAACAAGAGCAAATAATAAAACGAAATTCAACCCAGGCTCTGATAATGTACCCCTATATACATTTCCGGAGAGCACCAAATACGTCCCAGGAGCTACAGTTTTTGCAGGTTTTGTTTTTGCGAATCCACCAGAGGCTTTTTTGATCTTATTTCCAGATCTTATATATCTTTTGCACGTGCCATGCGCGCCTGCTGTTCTCACGTAAATCCACCAGAGGCGGCTGTCGACTGACTGACTGACCAGTCGACTGACCGACTGTCCTCCTTCCCTAAACCAACCCATAGTGTTTTCAAAAGAAATCTAGAAAAAGGAAAGCCCTTGACTGATTTTAATCACATCCTCGCCTTGTTATTTACTTATTTTATTTTTTGGCTTCTGTTTTTTTCTTACCCCCTTTCTGAAACCGTTCTTCGCCTCAAGTCAACCGCAAGATTATAATAGTTTTGGATTTTTCAATAGCTTTAGTTTCTATTTCGTTTTAACTTTTTGTTTTCAAATTCAGTTAGTTTTAATTGGTTTTAGAGGCAGATTTACTAGTTTTTATTAGTTTCTATATTTTAAAAATGTCTTAGCTTTAGTTTAGTTTTTATTAGTTTCAGTATTAGTTTCAGTTTTTTTTTTCTAAATAAGGATATTTGTTAGGTGCAAGATTCAAAATCAACAGAGTAAATGTATAATAAAAACTCAGTCATACGTTTTTTAAAACATGTATTCAGAGAACACATGAACACTATCATCTACCACAACCATCTACCCATCCTCAAATTCAAATACAACAGCAAAGATTTGTTCACGATCACGATACAGAAATAAAACAAATTATTGGGCACAAATGTGTTAAAGTAATAGTTTTAAGTCTCTGTATTTAATGCTGTCACCGTGCTGCTGTCATGTCCACTCGTTGTTTTTGTCGCGGGAGCAACAGCGAGGATGACTCGAGAAGAACGTCTCGATCTGGCCAGTGGCAGCAGGAGACTCTGAGGTGCGAAAGGGTCAAACACACACACCTGCAGCGCAGATTATATTTACTTTTAAAAGGCTTACAGTAAGATTATGTATTAAATACAGTTACAAATACGAAAACGGAGGTTTTTGCGATAATTTTAGTTAGTTTCAGTTAGTTTTGTATGTACACAATACAGTTTCAGTTAGTTCTAGTTTTTTTTTAAAAACTCTCGTTTTTATTTTTACTTTAGTTAACGAAAATTATTTACATTTTAGTTTTCATTTTTTCGTTTGTTTTCGTTAACTATAATAACCTTGGTCAACCGACGTACATGGCGAGTTACTGGACCAACTGCTAACAGTGGTAAAGCCGTCCATACAAAGGTAAGTGGTCAGCTGGTAAGCACGAAAAGGAATACCACCCCCTAGCAATCATTTTAAAGACAAATTGCAGCCATACATAGTTCTGGCTACAAAATTTGCGATCTCCAGAAATGTATATTTGGCTGCATTTTCAGAATGAGCCTATGTTGCAGTATGGTGCATGTACAATGGTTTTTCCAATCTATCATAACCATCTCTCAGCATTAGTGTGCTTCATATGAGCAGTGTTTGTGCTACAAAGCTATATACAGCATGAGATTTTGGTTTAATTTAGGACACCAACTGCATAGAATATATACACTCACCGGCCACTTTATTAGGTACACCTTACCAGTAAGCTTGGACCCACTTTTGCCTTCAGAACTGCCTTCATCCGTCGTGGCAGAGATTCAACAAGGTACTAGAAATATTCCTCAGAGATTTTGCTCCATATTGACATGATAGCATCACACAGTTGCTGCAGATTTGTCGGCTGCACTTCCATGATGGAAATCTCCCGTTTCACCACATCCCAAAAGTGCTCTATTGGGGTGAGATCTGGTGACTGTGGAGGCCATTTAAGTACAGTGAACTCCTTGTCATGTTCAAGAAACCAGTCTGAGATGATGATTCACGCTTTATGACATGGTGCGTTATTCCAGTAGATCAGCAGTTTCTGAAATACTCCTTTCTTCCCCATTCTGATGCTCGGTTTGAACTGGAGCAGATCATCTTGACCATGTCGACATGCCCAAATGCATTGAGTTGCTGCCATGTGATTGGCTGATTAGATATTTGCATTAACAAGCAGTTGGACAAGTGTACCTAATAAAGTGGCCGGTGAGTGTATAAAGCAAGGCATTATTTACTGGATCAGAGCCAGTATATAAAAGACAAAGCATTTGGTGAATTCTCCCACCTTCCACTTGTGCGACCGTCTCGTAACTCCGTACTGGCTCTTCCCTTCCTGAGAGGAAAGCAAACACACACACACTTTCAATAATATACATGGGGCTCTAGATCAGCATTCAAGATTGTGTATGCTGTGCTATAACTCACCCTGTGAACCTATACTGTCTCGACTTCGGTCCTGATAAAAGATAGAAAGAATATAGGGTACAATCAATGCATGTTAAATAGCAATCGACTGCTTTCAACCTTCATTTACAAGAACAATTTGGCATTCCTTTAATATACTTAAAGGGATAGTTCACACAAAAAAAATGTAAATTTACTCATCTTCAGTTTGTAAAAACCTGTTTGAGTTTTCTTTCTTTTGTTGAACACAAAGGAAGATATTTTGAAGAATGCTGGAAAAAAATAACCAGTGACTTCACTTCCATCCAAGTGAAGTTATCTTTGTCATCACCACTACTGACCTACTGTATTGTTGTTAAACAGAGAAAACATTTTACATGCAACTTTTATTCTAGATCTTAAATTCTTAACAAAAAAAAAAAACAATAAAAAGTTTTGAAACACCGAAAGCGGTCCATATTAATTTTAATACTAATTAGGCTATTGTTTTTATCCATAAACTTTTAAATGCACTCATTTAAAAGAGAGGCTAGATATATCGGGACGCTCTATATTATTATTAGTATTATTTTTTTATTAAAAAGGCTAAATTCTGACTGAGGAAGGTTGAATGTACCGCCTAGGGTTATTTGTCTGATAAATGACAGTAGGCAACAGTTTTTAATTTAAACCTTTCATTCATTCATTCATTTTCTTGTCGGCTTAGTCCCTTTATTAATCCGGGGTCGCCACAGCGGAATGAACCGCCAACTTTTTACGCAGTGGATGCCCTTCCAGCCACAACCCATCTCTGGGAAACATCCACACACACATTCACACACACACTCATACACTACGGACAATTTATCCTACCCAATTCACCTGTACTGCATGTCTTTGGACTGTGGGGGAAACCAGAGCACCTGGAGGAAACCCATGCTAATGCAGGGAGAACATGCAAACTCCACACAGAAAAGCCAACTGAGCCGAGGTTCGAACCAGCGACCCAGCGACCTTCTTGCTGTGAGGCGACAGCACTACCTACTGCGCCACTGCCTCGCCATTTAAAACTTTAACAGATTCCTATTTTTTGGTACGTCAAAAAGTGAGGTTATGACGACCATCTGACAAGCTAATCCAGAAAAACAGTAGTGCTTAAAATGTCACTAAAATGCAGCATTTAAACCTCCAGCATGATTATGCTATTAAACTTACTAAAATGTTGCTGACAATAGCTAAAAAATGCTTTAAAATGGAAAACAGACATGAATGTACCAATTGAACTGTGGATCTCAGAAGTTTGCAACTGTATACCATTGGAGAAGATCACATATTTTTTGAGAGGAAAGGGCGAGTTATTTAAAAAGATTTGGAATCCATTTCTGAATTATATTAAAACAGTACCACATGATTTGATTTGACAAAATAGTTTTTTTTGCACTGGTTTCTACTGTATCTCCTCCCTTTTTTAATTAATTAATTTATTTATTTATTTGTTTGTTTGTTTATTTTATTATTTATTTTATAATTTTATTTATTTATTTTTTATTATTTTTATTTTACTTATTTATTTTATATAGTGTGTATGTTTTACTTTAGCTTGTTTGCTGCTTAGTTTTGATGTTCTGTATTGTTAACTTTTGAAAAAGCTAAACAAAAATATATAATCAAATAAAATGCAGTGTTTAAACCTCATAAATAAACAGAAAATGAGGCGAATAACTGCAAAAGGGTCCACTTTTTAGGAAAAAAGAATCACCCCTGGCTATGGGCCTGTAGTACAGTATAGTAGATTATAGTAAAACTTGTCATGTATTTAACTGCATTTACATTTGTAATTATACATTTGTAATGAATTGTATTAAATGAAATACTTAAAAATATATATATACACATTAAATGTAAAATAGAATTACTCCACAATTTAAATCGGCATCAAATTTACAGGTGCTTTAGTAAGTTAGCAGGTCAAAATCAAGTGTACTGTTTAACATGACAAAATAGTTTATACGAAATGAATTAAGTGTAATTTGTTTAAAGTTTATTTCATCAATGTAATAATATGTTAATACATCCACACACACACACACACACACACACACACACACACACACACACACACACACACACACACACACACACACACACACACACACACACACACTGTTTTATATACTTTAAAGTGTATATATACAGTTGAAGTCAGAATTATTAGCCCCCTAATAAACATAATTATTATAATAACTCATTTTTAATAACTGATTTTATCTTTGCCATGATGACAGTGAATAATATTTGACTAGATATTTTTTAAGACACTTCTATACAGCTTAAAGTGACATTTGAAGGCTTAACTAGGTTAATTAAGTTCACTAGACAGGTTAGGGTAATTAGGCAAGTTATTGTATAACGATGGTTTGTTCTGTAGACCATAGAAGGAAAATATAGCTTAAAGAGGCTAATAATATTGACCTTAAAATGGCTTCAAAAAATTTTTAAACTGCTTTTATTCTAGCCAAAATAAAACAAATTAGACTTTCTCCAGAAGAAAAAATATTATCAGACACACTGTGAAAATTTCCTTGCTCTGGTAAATATAATTTGGGAAATATTTAAAAAAGAAAATAAATTTCAAAGGTGGGCGAATAATTCTGACTTCAACTGTATATTTATATGTCCTTTGTATTACTATTAAGGTTTTCACAAATTTTTCAAACATTTTTCGGTAATTTAGGTCGTTTGTCTGTATTTTAGGTAACCATTAAGTGACATTTTTGAAGAAAAAAAATGCAAATTGTTTTAGATATGCATGTGGATATTTGCAAATATCTGCAAATGCTCTATATTTAAATAGCCTAAACTATGGCATGGCCACAAGTGATGTTTTATAAACAAATTTCGGGATGAGCACAAAAGTCTTTGACGAGGCTAATTCATCACACACAATCATTCTATTATCTAATCCGCTCAAGAGCAAACCTCTCTCTTTATCCTGATAAGGAGAATAACACGAGTTAGGATGTCTTCCCAAGCTCAGAGCCCCCTCACTAGACAGCACACCATATTCTATTCAGTCAAATATCTGTGAGTGTGAACTCGTGAAATAAGCATTGTTGTTGTCCACATCAACATCACATTTACTGCACAGCCTTTACTTGACTGTTTATGATGTTGCAGCACCACTAATAAGCTACCCGTCTTTGATATGAAGGATATGAAGACCCTGCGGAGAGTATAGGAGTATGTGCTGAATGCATGCGTGTGTGTGTTGTGATCTGTATGTACAGCAGGAGCCCTACAGGCAGTACAAGCTCTCAATGCCCAGGAGTTTCCCAGCTTTCATTAAACAGCTCCTTGATAGAGTCCCGCGGGCAGCAAGCACACACACACACACACACACACACACACACACACACACACCAGCGCTGCTCTGAACCATCACAACTGATTACAGAGAAGCCAAACAAACCTCACAGGAGCAGAGCCAAATGTTTCTGGAGGAACTTCAAGAAAAGCAGCTGAACTGTAAGGAGCTCTTGTGTGTTTTGGAGATGAGAGCTTACCCTTTCTTTAGACTTCAGCCGCGTCCACTCTTTCCTCTCCACCCTGAAACAGAGATCAATTTAGCATGAATGACATGAAATATGGAGAAAATGTTGTACAGATTTACTGAGCCCACTTGACTATGTTTACATGGACATCAGTGATCTAAGTACTTGCCTTAATCTGAATGAGACAGTAATATAATTAAGGTGTTTCCACAAGCTGCTTTTTCGTTTTGCATGTTATAGTATATACAGCGGGGGAAAGAAGTATTACAGTTTTTCTTGTTTGCTTTGACCTGGTTAAAGAAACTAGGTTCCACTTGATTTTCATTATCATTATCCCAGCAGAGCAGAAGACAGGTCTTGCAGATGTGTAAACCCTTTCTCATTGGGTTGACACATTTTCCCCACCATTTTTCAAAACAGTTAACACGGATGTCATTCAAGCAGTCCAAACTCAATTGTTTTAGCTTTGGTAACCAAACAGAAACCATCTATTCCTCACCATTAGAAACTACCAAGATCAGTGTGAATTCACTGAAGCAGCGGTTTGACTCTCCTTCACACAAATCTTCACTTAGCAATCAGTCTGCAAACATTAAAAACGGTGGAAGGTCTGTGTTGTTCTGTGCCAGCATGGAAGGAGGAGCTCAATAGTGGCCTATACTCCCAACAGATTTGACTGTATATTGGTTTACATGTGTTTTCTCTAATATTTACAGTATTTTATTACTTTTGTCTGTTTTTTTTTTTAAGTATTTCAGTTTTCAGCCACGGTTTGAAAAATGTCATGAATTAGATTTAAATTTAATCAAAGCATTTCTTATTCTGGATCCATTTCTTTGCAAAAAGGCAAATTTGACAGCCTAAATAGAAAGACAACAAATGGCATTGGCAATACAATGACAAGCAATGGTGCACTGATTCACACTGAGTTCTGTATTTTGTTGTCCATTGTGTAACGCCCCATTCACACGGGGCTTCAGCGTCAACGCTTGACTGAAGGCGTGTCTGAAGTTGGGGCTGAAGCGATCGTCATAAAAGCGTCAGCCAATGAAATCCAGTCAGCAATAGGCCACTGTCTGAGCTGGTGTATTTGCATACAGCGATCTGATTGGCTGACGCTTCCGTTGGCGCTTGAAAAGTTGAGCTAGTCCCAACTTCTGCAGCGAGCAACGCCTCTGAAGCGGTGCCGACGGATCAACAATGCAGTTCGTCAACGCCTGACGTCACCCATTCAAAGTGAATGGGAAGCGTTGACGCTGACGCCCCGTGTGAATAGGGCGTAATGATTAATTGAAAGAGCTCATGTACTTGTTTGCAAGTTGTGTTGTTTGAAGGTAAAACTAGCGTTTGGTGCATATTTTAAATGTTTAGACACGGTATGTGCGTTTTGCAAGCAAAATTTGTCATTTTGACCATGAGTGCCGCGGTTTAGGCCTGTGTGTTAACTGTTTTGAAATAGTGGAGTTTCAGTTGACGGCTGCATCAAAGCAATCAAGAAAAACTGTAAACACGTCAGCATTTTTCCCAGAAGTCATATTTCTAAAGGTGCTGTTGATTTGATATTTTCACCAGATGTTGTTAGCAACCAAAGAAATGCACATATGCAAAGAAAACAAATCGAATTAGTTCACAAATTAAACATAATAAAATGTAATGACCCAAAAGGATTGAACACATGAAGAAAGGGAGGTGAAGAAAGGCAGTGAAAGCCCAGACAGCAGCTGAAATCTCTCAGTAGTTTCCTCGGTGTAAATGAATATCAGCTGCTTCAGTCCAACATCTACATTAGCAGGAGGATGAAGATGAAACCAGGGTGGACATTTCAGCAAGACAATGATCCAAAACACAGCCAAGGAGACTCTCAGATGCTTTCAGAGAAAGAAAATCAAGCTGTAGAATGGCCCAACCAATCACCTGATGTGAATCCAATAGAGAACACAAAATAAAGCTCAGCTTTGTTAGTAAGAGACCTACAGAACCATCAAGACTTTGACACTCTGTTGAAGTCTGTGAGAAACTCACACCTGAGCAATGCATGTGACTTCATTCTCCATTTAAGAGGCATCTTTAAGCTGCCGTCACTAAAAAAGCCTTTAATATAAAGAATTAATCACATTTCAATTGTTCAGCTTTTTCTCCTTCTGTCATTTCATTGTTATTACACACTTTTCAGACTTTTTTTGTTTTGTTTTATTTTTATGTTTGCATTGTTTGGGTTTTTACCAAAATCTGGTTCAATTCCCTGTCAACAGCTCCTTAATAAATATTATTGCCAGGAAAAAAACAGGATGTGTTCTATACTTCAATACTAGTAATTCGATTAAAGTCAAAAAGAAATATGAAAAGTTTCTTGAGCAGCATGTCAGCATATTACTGTACATTAATAATTCAGGAACAAGCCTAGGAGCTAACCTTAGGTGACATGAAATTCAGCTTAGCATCAAGAGAATACAATGCAAGTTAAAATACACTCACTGGCCACTTTATTAGGTACACCTTACTCGTATCGTGTTGGACCCCCATTTGCCTTCAGAACTGCCTTCATCCATCGTGGCATAGATTCAACAAGATACTGGAAATATAACTCAGAGATTTTGCTCCATATTGACATGATAGAATCAAGCAGTTGCTGCAGATTTATCAGCTGCATATCCATGATGTGAATCTCCCGTTCCACCACATCCCAAGGGCGCTCTATTGGATTGAGATGTGGTGACTGTGGAGGCCATTTGAGTGCAGTGAACTCATTGTCATGTTCAAGAAACCAGTCTGAGATGATTCACGCTTTTTGACAAGGTGCGTTATCCTGCTGAAAGTAGCCATCAGAAGATGAGGACACTGTGGTCATAAAGGGATGAACATGGTCAGCAACAATACTCAGGTAGGCTGTGGCGTTGACACGATGCTTAAATGGTACTAATGGGCCCAAAGTGCGCCAAGATAATATCCCCCACACCATTACACCACCACCACCAGCCTGAACCATTGATACAAGACAGGATAGATCCATGCTTTCATGTTGTTGATGCCAAATTCTGACCCGACCATGCAAATGTGGCAGCAGAAATGGAGACTCATCAGAGCAGGCAACGTTTCTCCAACCCTCTCTTG
>NC_141025.1:75870000-75917500 GCF_052040795.2 Danio rerio
TTATAATTATAACACTATTATTATTATTATTATTATTATTATTAACAACAACAACAACAATAATAATAATAATAACAATATCAATAATAATAACAATAATACTACTACTACTAATAATAATAATGGTAATAATAATAATAAAATTATAATAATATTATTGATATAAATAATAATAATTATTATTATAACAATATTATTATTAATAACTATTACAACAACATAATAATAATTACTATTATTATTATTATTATTATTATTAATAATAATAATAATAATAATAATAATAATAATAATAATAATAATAATAATAATAAATGCATAAATAGCTTAAATGCAGAGCACAAATTCAAAGTATGGCTCACCATACTTGGCCACGTCATGAATTTCTCTCTTTACACTTCCACTATAGTAATAATACCATATATCATGATGAAAGCTTCAGCAATTATTGCATAATAAAAAAAGACAACTCTGATTTCATCATATGCCTAGTGTGCGTGTGTGTGTGTGTGTGTGTGTGTGTGTGTGTTTGCTGTGTTTACCTGATATAAAATCCTCTTTTGGGGTTGCTCCGTAATGTGGTTGTTCCAGAGCCCATACTGCTGTTCATCAGCTGTTCTCTGAGGTCGTGAATTTTAGCCTCAAATCGACTGTACTCTGCACAAACAAACACAGCCAGAGCGTTCGATAATAAAAAAAAAATCCAAAATAATTAACTTAACTGTTCGTTAACATTTCATCTCTTTGTTTGAAAAATAATCAAATATAATGTATTTGGCAATTAAATTCAGTGTGTGGGGTTTTTCTGCCAGGTGTGTATGTGTGTGTGTGCGATTCAAGGATGTTAATAGTATTATCAGATGCTTTTGTTGTTGTTTCTGTGAGGACTTTTTGTCCTGATGAGAAAAACAACTTATAAATTAAACTATGCGAGACTTTTTAAATATAAAACATTATAAATGTATAAATGCTTTACAAAGCAAGGACATTTTCACAGTATTTCTTATTTTATTTATTTATTTTTTATAATTATTTAACTGTACACTGTCTCCTGTGATGGTTGGGTTTAGGGGTAGGGTGGGGTTAGGACAACACAAGATATAGTTTGAACAGTATAAAACGAATGGAAACCTATGTCATGTACCCACTTTTCACAAAAACAAACATGTGTGTGTGTGTGTGTTCTGACCTTCTGGTCTGTACTGAGCGATGATGGTTACGGTTTGTCCTGCGTTCTTTAAGGCAGCTGCTGCTTGTTCATGTGTAGCCGCTCGTAGATCTACACCATTCACCTGACAAACATCAACTTCATATTATCAGAATCAACACGACACAATCACAACTCATCATTACTGCTGAACTACACTCACAGCAAGGCATTCAGCAGCATTATTAAAGGGACAGTTCACCCAGTAATTCCAATAATGTCATCATTTCCTCATCCTCCACTCGTTCAAAACCAGTTTACATTTCTTTCTTCTGTTGAACACAAAGGAGCATATACTGAAGTGTTGGAAAAAATGCATCACGGTGGCTTAGTGGTTAGCACTGTGGCCTCACAGCAAGAAGGACGCTGGTTCAAGTCCAGACTAAGCCAGTTGGCATTTCTGAGTGGAGTTTGCATGTTCTCCCCATGTTGGTGTGGGTTTCCTCCGGGTGCTCCGGTTTCCCTCACAGTCCAAACACATGCGCTTTAGGGAAATTTAATTGGCCTTAGTGTATAAGTGTTTGTGTGTGAATGAGTGTGAATGGGTGTTTCCTAGTACTGGGTTGTGGCTGGAAGGGCATCAACTGCGTAAAACTTATTCTGGAATAGTTGGTGGTTCATTCCGCTGTGGTAAACCCTAATAAATAAGGGACTAAGATGCATGAATAAACATTTAGAAACACTTGAGTGTGAGGAAATGATGAGGAAATGCTTATTTTGTGTGTGTGTGTGTGTGTGTGTGTGTGTGTGTGTGTGTGTGTGTGTGTGTGTGTGTGTATGTGTGTGTGTGTGTGTGTGTGTGTTTGTGTGTGTGTTCGTTCTCACACTCAGGATCTGGTCTCCTTTGCGCAGTTCTCCGCTCAGGTCCGCAGGTCCTCCTGCCAGGATGAAGGAGATGAAGATTCCCTCTCCATCCTCTCCTCCAACAATATTAAAGCCCAAACCCGTGGATCCTCTGTGGATCACTACACGCCGAGGGTCCCTGAGACACAGAACATGGACACAGCAGAAAGAGCAGACATATTACAAAAACGATTTCAGCGTTAGAATGATAATCATTTCCAGAAAACTGCACATGATCTCACTTATGACTTCAACTGAAACTGCTGAAGGCAAACTGCTGAAAGGAAACATTCATCCGTTTTTTTTAAAAGAACTGCTGGTTTAATGCAATTGTGATCAAATTTTGATAAAAAAAAAAAAAAAATATATATATATATATATATATATATATATATATATATATATATATATATATATATATATATATATATATATATATATAATGACAAAATGATTAGCCCTCCTGTGAAATTTTAATTCTTTTTCAAATTTTCAAATCTCAAAAAAAGTGTAGTTTTTGTTGTCTGTCTGTATGTCTGTCTGTCAATCTGTCTGTCAATCTGTCATTCTGTCTGTCTATCTATCCCTCCATTTATCTATCCTGTCTGTGTCTGTCTGTCTATCTGTCTGTCTATCTATCTTGTCTGTCTGTCTGTCTGTCTGTCTGTCTGTCTGTCTGTCTGTCTATCTATCTATCTATCTATCTATCTATCTAGACTGTCTGTCTGTCTGTCTGTCTATCTGTCTGTCTGTCTATCTATCTATCTATCTAGACTGTCTGTCTGTCTGTCTGTCTGTCTGTCTGTCTGTCTATCTAGACTGTCTGTCTGTCTGTCTGTCTGTCTGTCTGTCTGTCTGTCTGTCTGTCTATCTATCTACCTATCTATCTGTCTGTCTGTCTGTCTGTCTGTCTGTCTGTCTGTCTGTCTGTCTATCTATCTATCTATCTAGACTGTCTGTCTGTCTATCTGTCTGTCTGTCTATCTATCTATCTAGACTGTCTGTCTGTCTGTCTGTCTGTCTGTCTGTCTGTCTATCTATCTATCTATCTATCTATCTATCTATCTGTCTGTCTGTCTGTCTATCTATCTATCTATCTAGACTGTCTGTCTGTCTGTCTGTCTGTCTGTTTATCTATCTATCTATCTATCTATCTATCTATCTATCTGTCTGTCTGTCTGTCTGTCTGTCTGTCTGTCTGTCTGTCTGTCTGTCTGTCTGTCTATCTATCTAGACTGTCTGTCTGTCTGTCTGTCTGTCTGTCTGGCTATCTAGACTGTCTGTCTGTCTGTCTGTCTGTCTGTCTGTCTGTCTGTCTGTCTGTCTGTCTATCTATCTATCTATCTATCTACCATGTCTGTCTATCTATCTACAGTACCTATCTTGTCTGTCTGGATATACTGTCTGTCTATCTGTCTATTCATCCATCCATGCATCTATCTATTTGTCTATCTATAACGTCTGTCTATCTGTCTGTCTGTCTGTCTGTCCGTCCACCCATGCATCTATCTTTTTGTGCATCTATCCCATCTGTCTATCTGTCTACCTATCTAGCCTGTCTGTCTAACTATCTATCTGTGTTGTCTGTCTATCAGTCTATCCTGTCTGTCTGTCTGTCTGTCTGTCTGTCCGTCCATTCATCCGTCGATTTTAAATAATAATAACAATCCATACAGAAAGCGTGAGTACTGCTGAATCGTCTTCCAGTTATCCGAAAGCTTTACCTGGGTAAGTCGTCGTCTCCCAACAAGCCATGCAGCACAGGAGAAAAGCGGCTCGGTGAGGTGGGAGTGAGGGCTTGTGGGTAATCCGAGGCCAGGAAGTTTGGATGTCCAAGGTCTGTGTCCAGATGCGGAGAGTAAGCTAAACAGGGAAAACACACACAAACATCGCTAAAGCTGTAATCTAGAGGCCTTTGCCTTTCACAGAAGCCACTTCTGATACCAAATAATCAACTAGAAGTCAACTTGGTATTCCTAAAACTTGGAAAGTCGACAAGACTTTTGTCAGGCAGTGTGCAGTTGAAGTCAGAATTATTAGCATTAGAATATTATAATTAATGTTTATTTTTTCCCCCAGTTTTGTCATGGTTCTGTCTTCATTCTTATTTTGTGACAGAACTCTGACACTCTTGTTTGTTTTCTCTTCGTGAGTGCATTGATTTGAGTTTGCTTGAACAATGTATTCTTTTCTGTGTTGTGAGCGCACAGCGTCAAGTCATCTTGAGCTGTGTACTTATGTCTGTAATTTGTTTTGTGTTCAGCACATGGCTTGTGTTTGGTCTTTTCCCATGTGCTCATTTGTCTATTAATTAGACCCTGCCCATCTTGTTACCTGTTCATTATGCTAATTTGTTTCACCTGAGCTCCTCGTTTCAGACTTTGTTTGCTCCTTTATTTATTCTCCCAGTTTGCTGGGGTCTGTTCTTCGTACCTCGCTTAAATGATCTAAGATGATTTAGCAGATCCTGGATCTTTTAATCTTGATAACTAATCTCTCGCTAATTTGGATCTTCAAACAAGTTTGCGAATCAGATTAGAATGTCTGGATAAACTGATCTGAGATCGCTGCGTGTGTTGTGAAGGACAGATCTATCGATCCTCGAAATCATGATCAGCAATGCAATGATTGGCTGACGGCACAGCAGCTTAATGACATCATCTGATTAATATTCAACTATCCATGTGAGCAAAATTACATCAAATTAGCAGTAAACGGTTTGTTAAATATGACACGCAATAACCTTCCACATTTGTTGTGAGCTGCAGGCTTTACACTTTCATGTGTCAAGAGTATTCATCATGTATTTCAATGCAAATCAATGTATTTAGTTCTATATTTAGAAAAGATTTTCTTTATTATAGTAGCTGTTTTTTAATCGGTGTAAAGAATAACTGGTTGTTTACAAAAGCATTTTCATATTGGTAAAGGCGTCTGCAACTTTTGTAAAGCATCAAATCACTGGCATATTAACTGTAAAAACATGTTTATGACTGCATAAATGTATTATTGCTTTAAAAAAGTCACATATTCTGCATTTCTATTATACACAATTTGTACTAAAGCGATCTAAAAAGTTCATATCAGTAAGTTTTCTCTTTGCACCACCAGATGGCAGTCTTTGTACTTTCATTTCGAGGGTGCAGATTGCATATATAACTTTATTTATTTTATTAATGACTATAACTTTATTTATATATATAAAAATATGTACCATTTTCCCAAGTGTATATGACTACTACTGTAAGAAAATATCAGAATTCGGAACATACTTTCTGTATTATCTTTGCTTGAACTGAGCCGATCTAATCCTGTTTATATGAATTGAATCTGCTCCCGATCAGGTTTGACCAAGCAGAACTGTTGCCATGACAACAACTCTCGGATCAGCTTTGAAGAACGAAACAATCCTGGATTGTGTCAAATCGTCAATATCCAAATCCAGATAACTGAGTAATCCACGTACGAAGAACGGACCCCAGTTTGGTTTTATTTTGTTTTACTTAAATTGTTTTTTTTAGCCCTGTTGGCTGTTATCTGGGCTCTGTGTCCAGTTTTTTGTTCCTAATTAATAAAGCTTATTTTTATTGCTAATCTGCGTCTGGGTTCTGTCAACATCGGTGACAAGTTTCTGTTTAACCAGTTAAACTCTGCTGTTATTTTGAGCTTTCCGCCTGGATTTTGCCTACCCAAATTTAAAAATTGCCCAAATCCACATGCAGAGGTGTAAATGCAAAAATTCGGTATCATTTCAAAGAAAACCCTTTGAATTTTCATAAAAAACTATTGAAAGTGTGTAAAATAACTGTATAGGTTGTCTGTGTTATAATAAACACCTAAAAAAAGAGGCGCTTTTAGTATTTTTTTTTTTTTTATAAACTCAAATTTGAAAGTGCACCTTTTAGGTTCTGTGTGGTCTTGCGTGCTGTAATTAATTTTGGTGGTTCCTGCACATGTCTGTAATCATAGGAAAAAAGACAAATGTCTCTACCATAATCTATGCAAAAGGTATTGTATTCCAACTGATGAGAGGTGCTGTACAAGCCACAGCGATCGATTATTGTTTTCATATTTCACTATTCTTTTGTCTGATCAAACATAATTCACTGTGTTTGGACCAAATCAGACATATAAAAGGATTACTTATGCACATCATCTCAAAAACAGAGGAGAATGGCCCTGAAGCACACAGCATAAGGTAAGAGATGACAGCTGTCTGTGCTATCTGGGGCTGCTTATTGATCATAAATGTATTGCTTTCACCTCTGCGCCATGGAAACACCACGATTCATTCTGCAACATTTTGATATGTGAATATAATTCAGTAACAAGAATGCTAGAACCGTATGAGCACCGGCAAGAGCTTTCATTTGAGCAATAACTTGTACATGTGTCATATGAAAAATATGAAAATGAACCAATGTAAAATACCCAGCTCGGGTATCCAAAATACTGTGTATTTAAGTGTAAATAACTTTTGTACAGTAGAATAAAAACTAAAGTGATGCATATGTGCATAAATTAGAGCTTCTACACTTTCAAACGAAACCACTTAAGGGGGTCTGGTGCAATGCTAGCCCTTTAAATATTAAAGCGAAAGTCAATGATGCCACGGACCGCAGAGTTTAATTGGTTAACAGAGAGAAGATTTGTTCAGCACATTTCTAAACATAATAGGGTTAATAACTCATTTCTAATAACTCATTTATTTGATATTTGTCATGATGATAGTAAATCAAATTTGACTAGATATTTTCCAGATATTATTATTCAGCTTAAATTGAGATTTAAAGACCTAACTAGGTTAATTAGACAGGTTAGGGCAATTAGGGAAGTCAGTGTCCAACAGTAGTTTGTTCTGTGGACATTCAAGAAAATATTGCTTTAAGGGGGCAAATAATATTGACCTTAAAATGGCTAAAAATAAATTAATAACTGCTTTTATTCAAGCTGAAAAAAACAAATACGACTATCCAGAAGAAAACATTATAGGAAATACTGTGTAAAAATTGCTCTGTTAAACATCATTTGGGAAATATTTGAAAAAGAAAAAGGAGGGTGAATAATTTTGACTTCAACTATATATGTTACGCCCCATTCACACGGGGCGTCAGCGTCAACGCTTCCCATTCACTTTGAATGAGTGACGTCAGGTGTTGCCGAACTGCATTGTGGATCCGTCGGCGCCGCTTCAGAGGTGTTGCTTGCTGCAGAAGTTGGGACCAGCTCAACTTTTCAAGCGCCGACGGAAGCATCAGCCAATCAGATCGCTGTATGCAAATACACCAGCTAGACAGTGGCCTATTTCTGACTGAATTTCATTGGCTGACGCTTCTATGACGATTGTTTCAGCCCCAACTTCAGACACGCTTTCCGTCAAGCGTTGACGCTGAAGCCCCGTGTGAATGGGGCGTTAAACCAAAAAGCGGGGAGATGAATGTGTGCACATGTTGTACTCACTGCTGGTGAGGTCTGGTGGGTTGTAGTTGTTGGTAAGGTACAGGTTATTTGGCTTGGCCACTCTGAGGTAGACCACCTCTGCTGTGTTTTTCAGCGCTCCCACCGCATCCTCATGCATCACATCCTCCAAACACACATTATTCACCTGCAGGTCACAGCACACAACACAAAGAATGACCTTACTGTGTGCTTTTTGAAAAACAAGATTTATTCGGTATAATAACCACACACTATAAATCATTTATTAAACATGAGCAAATAGTGAATTCATTATTTATTAAGCATTAACTCTACATTAGTAGGTGTTAGTAAGCAGTTTATAACTAAATCTACAAATGCTGTATTCTTGACTTATGAGCTCATGTGGTTTTATACTTTGTTAATGATTCATTTTTCATTACTCAATTAAGTGTTAACGATTGATGACCAACTAAACTTTTCTGACCACATTTCTAGAACTGCTGGATCTTGCAGATTCGCACTCTGGCCCCGTTTACACTAGTGCGTTTTAGTTTTAAAACGACGTTTTAGATCAAAAATGATCCGCGTCCACACTAGCGTTTCACCTAGCATCTCTGAGCATATCTCCTTCCACACTACGTCACCAAAAACGTATATCACCTGACCATTCACGCACTCTGGGCATGCGCGTTCTAGTATAAACACTAGAAGTATAACAAAGAAAGCAAGAGAGGTATTTTTGTAGACAGACGACGAGGTCGAGTTGTTACTAAGCGTAACAAATAAATAACTGCACAATGGCGCCTAAAACAGACAATAGTGCAAACAACGCTCCCATTTCTGTGCCCATGTTATTGTTTACAGTACTGTCTTCCGGTAGCGTTAACGCCATGTGTTATAGTCATGTGATAGGGACTTGACGAATAAGGGAAGAATACGCAATGACACAAAAGCCCCAATCAGGTAGCGAATCTCAGCAGTCCCGCCTCTGTTTTCAGATGTCTCCGTTTTTCCTCATCCACACTGAGACGGAGCAGCAGCATTTCAGAATGAAAACGGCCTCTCCAGCATTTTCAAAACGCTCTGTTTTCAGCGCATACCATAGAAAAACTTATGCATTTTAAAACGAAAATGCATTTGTGTAAACGGGGCCTCTATAACATCAGAAAGGTCCGACCCTTCCTATCGGAACATGCAGCTCAACTCCTTGTTCAAGCTCTTGTTCTCTCCAGACTGGACTATTGCAACTCTCTACTAGCCGGGCTTCCAGCTAACTCTATCAAACCTCTTCAGCTGCTTCAGAACGCAGCAACACGAGTGGTCTTTAATGAACCTAAAAGAGCACATGTCACTCCGCTGCTCATCCGTTTGCGCTGGCTGCCAGTTGCTGCTCACATCTATTTCAAAGCTCTGATGTTTGCTTACAAAGCGACTTCTGGCTTTGCTCCTTCTTATCTGCTCTCACTTCTGATTTCAGATTTATGCGCCCTCCAGAAACTTGCGTTCTGTGAATGGAACGCCTCGTGGTTCCGTCCCAAAGAGAAAAGAAATCACTTTCCCAAACTCTCGCATTCAATCTACCCAGTCGGTGAAATGAACTCCCTAACTGCATCAGAACGGCAGAGTCACTCGCTGTCTTCAAGAAACAACTAAAAACTCAACTATTTAGTCTCCACTTCCCTTCCTAATTTCAATTGCCTCTTTTGCTCCACCGCTAACTGGATTACAAAAAAATTAAAAAAATTAATCAATTAATAAATTACTAATGTTTTGCTTCCTTACAATTTACACACCTGAAACTTGCCTACAGCACTTATTCATTGTTGCTCTTATAGTTGTGTAAATTGCTTCCTTGTCCTCATTTGTAAGTCGCTTTGGATAAAAGCGTCTGCTAAATGGCTAAATGTAAATGTTGCATCATTTACAAACCAGTTATTTAAGAGTAGTTGGTGATTTTTAAGATCATTCAGAATGCGTAAGTAAATAATTAATAAAATATTCAACTGAACATTTATATAACTGATTATTCAGGCATATATTGGTTACTTTGTATGTTAATAAATGCTTTATAAACTCAACTTCATCCAGTTTTATGTCCTAAAGTTAGGACTATTCATGCTTTGTAAATCCTCTATACATGACAATTAACAAACAATTGAAAACACAATCATTAAAAAGCTTTTTTAATCAGCTTTTAGATAAGGCATGAATCTAAATCTCCAAAAACTGACTCTAAATCCCACGACTGCTTTTCTGATCCAGGTTTACACTCAAACTGAACACTACACATGCAACCAGCAGGTGGCAGCATTGAAGAGCCAGAATGAGCCAAAGATCCACAGCTATATGAGGATAATGCTCAAATCTCACTCAGCAATAACTCCTATCAGTCTGTCAGTGTATAAGTCCTCATCAGTTATGTGTGTGTCATCATACCGCCAGAATCTTGTCTCCAATCTGTAGTCGTCCGTCTTTATGAGCCGCTCCTCCTTCGATGATTTTGGTGACATAAATGCTGTTGTCTCCGGGGATGTGCTGGTTCCCCACACCACCAGCTATACTGAAGCCTAGCCCTGACACACACACACAAATGTAAAGATGAAGACAGCGTTTTCTTTGACAGTTTTTTAGTCACGTGTTGCTTCTCAATACCTTTTGGCCCTTTGATGAGCTTGAGTTCGGTGACTTTCTCTGCGATGGGTTTTCTGCGTAACACATAGAGTCTGACGATGGCTCCGGCCTCCTTCAGCGCCTCCACCGCCTGACTGTGGGTCACCTCCCGAACGTCCACGTCATTCACGAACAGAATGCTGTCATTCACTCTGACAGACAAATGGGTCGGGGAGAGAAATGAGATGTTATTAAGCTGGCTTTTTACATCAGAATTGAGAAGTGACACCTGTCAGAAGCTGCAGGCGCTCAGACAGTAACTGACGGATTTCACTAAATACAGCGGGACAGTCAATACTGTAAAGGGAAACTGATTTTTGACAAAATCATAAAAGAGAGAGCTGTGAAGCTGTCATGAAGGGTTTAGTTAAAAAAAAAAACAAAGACATTTTTTTTTACTTAGTTTTTATTGATATGAAGAACATATAACCAGTGGGAACAAAATGTACAATACATATGTGTGTATGTGTATATATATTAATATATATATATATATATATATATATATATATATATATATATATATATATATATATATATATATATATATATATATATATATATATAATATATATATATATATATATATATATATATATATATATATATATATATATATATATATATATATATATATATATACATATATATTAATATATATATTAATATATATATATATATATATATATATATATATATATATATATATATATACATATATATATATATATATATACACACATACACACATATATTTATATTTATATATACATATATATTATTATTTGTAAGTCGCTAAATGACTTAGCGTCTGCTAAATGACTAAATGTAAATATATATATATAAATGTAAATATATATATATGTGTGTATGTGTATATATATTACATACATATATATATATATATATATATATATATATATATATATATATATATATATATATATATATATATATATATATATATATATAATATATACATACACATACATATATATTTATATATACATATATATTAATATATTAATATATATATATATATATATATATATATATAAATATAAATATATATGTATGTGTATGTATATATTAATATATATATATATGTATGTAATATATATACACATACACACATATATAATATGTATACACACATAACATATACACACATAATATATATGTATGTGTATGTATATATATATATATATATATATATATATATATATATATATATATATGTATATATATATATATATATATATATATATACATATATATATATATATATATATATATATATATATATATATATATATATATATATATATATATATATATATATATATACATACATACATATATTTAAATATACACACACACACACACACACACACACACACACACACACACACACACACACACACACACACACACACACACACACACACACATATACATATATATACACACACACACACATATATATACATATATATATATATATATATATATATATATAATCTCATTTGTAAGTCGCTTACAATGTATGTATATGTATATATATATATATATATATATATATATATATATATATATATATATATATATATATATATATATATATATATATATATATATATATATATATATATATATATATATATATGTATATATATATATATATATATATATATATATATATATATATATATATATATATATATATATATAGTCTTATTTGTTTTATTTCGACTAGAATAAAAGCAGTTTTTAATTTTTAAAATCCATTTTAAGATCAAAATTATTAGCCCATTTAAGCTTTATATTTTTTCGATAGTCTACAGAACAAACCATCATTATACAATAACTTGCCTAATTACCCTAACCTGCCTAGTTACCCTAATTAACTTAAGCCTTTAAATGTCATTTTAAGCTGTATAGAAGTGTCTTGATAAATATCTAGTGACATATTATTTACTGTCATCATGGCAAAGATAAAATAAATCAGTTATTAGAAATAAGATATTAAAACTATTATGTTTAGAAATGTGTTGAGAAAAATCTGCTTACCGTTAAACAGAAATTGGAGAAAAAATAAAAAGAGAGACTAATAATTCTGACTTCAACTGTATATATCGATGAGCTATCTACCCCTTCCCCTTAGAATTGGGATTGGGCCTTAATGTGCAGCATATTATGCAAAAAACAAACCATAATAATTCATATTTAACACTGTTCATGGTTAGAAAAATCAAGCATTTTTAAAACCGAACAAGATCCGAAGTTAAAACTTAGTTAATTTTTCTCACAATCTACTTTGCAGCCTCAAATCTCATAGTGTTTGTGACATTACAGTAGACGACACCATGTTCTCGTTTTTACCTGCTCTTTTCTCAAGCAGTGCATTTTCTCTGCTCAACACCATCCGACAAAAGACATTTCACTGAATCTGACAACTCGACAAAACACAAATATTCATCGGCTTTCAGAAGTGCAAATGCAGCAGTGGCTGTGCTGTCATCCAGCGGCATAAAGCAGAGATTACAGAGAGTGTGAAGACTGACTGTCAACACCTTTCTGCAAATAACCACTCGTACATCTTCATAAATAAGCCTTTGTAATTGCCACTGACCTCAAAGAAAGAAAGCAGGAAAACAGAATTATGGTATCAATGATAATGTTTTTCGGTCAATGTTTTGTCAGGGGGGTTTAGGGTTGGAGGAAGATGGCATGATATACAGTCTGCAGAGAATAAACATCGTTATCTCTATGAGAGGTCCCCATACATGATGAAAACCCAACATGGTTGAGTGTGTGTACCTTGTACTCCTAATGTTACGGGAACCAAATGTCCATAACAAATATACACTCACTGGCCACTTTATTAGGTACACCTGTCAAAACTGCTCACAAATTTATAATCGGCCAATCACATGGCAGCAACTCAATGCATTTAGGCATGTAGACGTGGTCAAGACGATCCGCTGCAGTTCAAAGCGAGCATCAGAATGGGGAAGAATCTGCAGCAACTGCGTGATGCTATCATGTCAATATGGAGCAAAATCTCTGAGGAATATTTCCAGTAGCTTGTTGAATCTATACCACAAAGGTTAAAGGCAGTTCTGAAGGCAAAAGGGGGTCCAAACCAGTACTAGTAAGGTGTACCTAATAAAGTGGCCGTTGAGTGTAGCAAAACCAGCACATTTTAACATTGTGGGGACATTTTTTTTTTAAATGACTCATAAATTAAACAAAATAAAGAAGATTGAAAGTGTAAAAATGCAGATTGTTTCCTAAGGGTTGGCTTTAAGGGTCGAGTTGAGGAGGAGGGATCGAATATACAGTCTGTACAGTATACAAATCATTACATCTATGAGAAGTCCTCATAAAGATAACTGTACAAGAGGGTGTGTGCGTGTGTACTAGTTTTTATATACAGATGGGGACTTAAACCTGAATGCATGCAGACTTACAGGAACTTTGGGCACGGTGGGGAACAAAATTGCGGGCCCAATAAATGACACAGAATAAAGAATATTGAAAGTCTAAAAATGCAGATTGTTTCCTAAAGCCTCCTTTCCACTGCACACGACAAGCGATAGACCAGAAGTCATTCATTTCCAATGGAGAGCAGTTCGGGAGCTGTGTTAAGTTCCGACCATCTCCGTATGCGGAAAATTTGGATCCGAATTGAGCTGCGGATCCATTGAAATATTTGAACTCCTGCGACTAGACCGTATGCGACCTGCCGACCAGATATGATGTATTCCAGTGTTGTCCAAGCAGATCCGTGCGTGCGAGATTAGAAATAGGACTTTATTTGGTTATTTTTTGCATTATAAAAAGTCTATATAAAAAAAAAAACGTTTCTGTTCATAAATGTAAGTAAGGGGCGAGGCAGTGGCGCAGTAGGTAGTGCTGTCGCCTCACAGCAAGAAGGTCGCTGGTTCGAACCTCGGCTCAGTTGGTGTTTCTGTGTGGAGTTTGCATGTTCTCCCTGCCTTCGCGTGGGTTTCCTCCGGGTGCTCCGGTTTCCCCCACAGTCTAAAGACATGCGGTACAGGTGAATTGGGCAGGCTAAATTGTCCGTAGTGTATGAGTGTGTGTGAATGTGTGTGTGGATGTTTCCCAGAGATGGGTTGCGGCTGGAAGGGCATCCCCTGCGTAAAAACTTGCTGGATAATTTGGCGGTTCATTCTGCTGTGGCAACCCCGGATTAATAAAGGGACTGAGCCGACAAGAAAATGAATGAATGAATGAATGAAATGTAAGTAAGAAAGAAATAAAAATGGATATTTTTAATGTTGTCTCCACATTCCCTCCAATATTTTAGCGGTCTATGAGTTTCTAGTATTCATTCATCTATTAAACTTTGTAAACGCACAGAGGATAAAGGCTCTTGCTTTTGCCCTCCTTTATTTCGGACACCGCGAGAATCAGATTCTTCTCGTGGTGCACGACAACACTGAAAATACTGTGCGGCTGCCACAAGGGGGCGTATTCTGACAGTCGTGTGCAGTGGAAAGGCGGCTTAAGGGTTGAGTTTAGGGGTCAGGTCGGGGAAGAGGGATCGAATATACAGTCTGTACAGTATAAAATCATGACGTCTATGAGAAGCCCCCATAAAGATAGCTCTAAAAGTGTGTGTGTGTGTGTGTGTACTGGTTTTTATATCCAGATGGGGACTTAAACCTGAATGCACACTGACTCATGGGGACTTATGCCACAGTGGGGACCAAAATTGAGGTCCCTATAAGTAAAAATCCTTGTAAATCACACAGAATGAAGCATATTGTAAATGTAAAATGCAGATTGTTTGCTAAGGGTTGGGTTTAAAGGTAGGGTTGGGGAAAAGGGATCGAATATACAGTTTGTATAGCATACAAATCACTACATATATGAGAAGTCCCCATAAAGATAGCTGTACAAGAGTGTGTGTGAAGTATTTTTTATATTCAGGTGTGGACTTAAACCTGAATGCACACAGACTCATGGGAACTTGTGTCACCATGGGGACCAAAATTGAGGACCCTATAGGTAAATATCCTTATAAACCACACAGAATGAAGCATATTGAAGTGATCGGGTGGGGGAAGAGGGATCGAATATACAGTCTGTACAGTATAAAAATCACTACGTCTATGTGAAGTCATTATAAAAATAGCTGTACAAGTGTGTCTGTGTGGATAAAGGGAACAGTTCTCTCATTATTATCTAAGCAGCACGTCTCACTGAAGCCGTATGATTTTGACGAATGGACCGGAGTCATGATTGGCTGGCAGTTTTCAGCTCCAGTGAGCTGTTCACCGCCGCATCACTCACACTGTGGTTAATTACACCACTAAAAACGACGCGGCTCGGACAGATTTGGCACACTGTGATGAAATAATGACAGTATTTTCATTTTTGGGTGACCTTTAAGAAAGCGCTCCATTTCTCGCTCTGCCTGTCTCTTCTGTGTCTCGGTGTCTCTTTTATTCCGGGCTATTTCTGTCTGCTTAATTTCTCCTGCAGTGTGAGTGAAAGTGTATGTGTATGTGTGTGTGTGTGTGTGTGTGTGTGTGTGTGTGTGTGTGTGTGTGTGTGTGTTTGCTACCACGCTCTGGGCTAAAACTGCATTTGTTAGCAGGAAACCCAGCTGCTCCCATTAGGAATGCATCAGTAGTGCATCCACCGACATATTTAACTGCCGGTGTGCGATTATGAATGTGAGCAGACATGTGCAACATCCAGTACAGCAGTCATAAAACTCCTCCCATACCTAAGATAGACTTTAAAAAAATGTAACATGTGGAAATCATTTGCATTTGATAAGAAACTAAGTGATATTTATTTAAAAGAAAATTCAGTAACAAAGCATTAAAGGGATGACACGGTGGCTCAGTGGTTAGCACTGTCGCCTCACAGCAAGAAGGTCGCTGGTTTGAGTCCCAGCTGGGCCAGTTGGCATTTCTGTGTGGAGTTTGCATGTTCTCCCTGTGTTACCATGGGTTTCTTCCAGGTGCTCCAGTTTCCCCCAGAGTCCAAACACATGCGCTATAGGAGAATTGAATAAACTAAATCGGCTGTAGTGTATGATTGTGAATAAGTGCGTATGGGTGTTTCCCAGTAATGGGTTGCAGCCGGAGGGGCATCCGCTGTGTAAAACATATGCTGGAATAATTGGTGGTTCATTCCGCCTGATGAATTAAGGGACTAAGCCGAGGAAAAATGAATGAATGAATTGTAAAATATAATATGACCAAATCTATGCAGTTTTATGCAAACAGACAGCTTTGCAATAATAAATATAGATTATTATAACAGACTTGCTGTGTTTCTGATGTGAAGCAGTGCTGTTAAATTTATATTGAGTCAAATTTTTTGATAGAAAAGTTCTACAGAAGACCGCATTGTCATGCAGCTAGTTTAGTTACATTTTAATTTCATTTAGTGGGAATAAGTATTGGGAGTAGGTCTCTCTACCGAAGACACTGAACAGCTTTAGCGTTGCTCTTTCTCTTAGTTGTTTTTTTTTTTTTTGATCATCTTTTGATCCTTACAAAATTGGACTCAAAGAATAAATATAGAAGAGTGAATATAGAAGATGGAATATATCAAAATAAGGAGACGGCGCAGTTTATTTTAGCTGCATGATTTTCATTCTTGCGAGTTTATCCCTCTTGTTGTCTAATCTGTATACACTGTTCGCCCTTCAGATAAAAAACAAGCCTAAAGTTTTACACATTTTACCTCTTCCCAAAAATGTCATTATAATGGAAGCTAATGGGGCAAAAACAGCCCTGAACATAACGAAAGAGTAGTCAGTTTGAACAGTACACAAATGCATTAATATATATATATATATATATATATATATATATATATATATATATATATATATATATATATATATATATATATGAGCAATATCACACTCGTGGCAGTGCCGATATACAGCCACATCGCACTGCTACGAGTGTGATATTGCCTTTATACAACAGTTTGACGGCATATTTGTGTATATAAAAACAAAATAAAAAATGGAGAGTCTCAAAAACCCTTTTGTATGAGGAACTACTTTCTTCCGCGTTGGATTAAAATCATAAGCTGACAGTTAAACAGCTGAGCAAGCATCTTTTAAACAATAGATCTGTACTGTCTGCTTTTTGCTGGCTGTATGTGGGCGGAGTAATACACAAAGGGTAAAGAGGCTTTATCGTGTGCTGATATTACTTAAATATATCACGGCTATCAGCCAATCAGATTCGAGAACCAGACAGAACTGTTGTGTGTGTGTGTATATATATATATATATATATATATATATATATATATATATATATATATATATATATATATATATATACATACATACATACACACATACATATACATACAGTTGCAATCAGAATTATAACTGTTATTATAGGCTAAATGAAGTTAAATGAAGTATCTATTTGTGTAATACAGATACGTGCAGGACATCATTCATAATGTTAAAGAGTTTATTCATTTATTCATTATTCATTTTTGTATAACATACTTTCTCAAAAACAAAACAGCGTACATTTGAAGTCAGAATTATTAGCCCCCCTGAATTATTAACCCCCCTGTTAATGTTTTCCCCAATTTCTGTTTAACGGAGAGATTTTTTTAGCACATTTCTAATCATAATAGTGTTAATAACTCATTTCTAATAACTGATTTATTTTATCTTTGCCATGATGACAGTAAATAATATTTGACTAGATATTTTTAAGACACTTCTATACAGCTTAATGTGACATTTAAAGGCTTAACTTGATTAATTAAGTTAACTAGGCAGGTTCGAGTAATTAGAGAAGTTATTGTATAACAATGGTTTGTTCTGTAGACTATCAAAAATATATAGCTTAAATGGGCTAATAATTTTGACCGTAAAATTGTTTTTAAAAAATTAAAAGCTGCTCTTATTCTAGTCGAAATAAAACAAATAAGACTTTCTCCAGAAGAAAAAAAATATTTCAGACATACTGTGAAAATTTCATTGCTCAAATTAAAAGGGGACTAATTCTGACTTTAACTGTGTGTGTGTGTGTGTGTGTGTGTGTGTGTGTATATATATATACATATTTAATTTTAATTTTATTGGATGTAAATTGCGCACATTGTATGTGTCTGTGTGTGTGTGTGTGTGTGTGTGTATGTATGTGTGTGTGTTACCTGAGTCTCCCGTCTTGCGCAGCGGCTCCTCCTGGAATGATCTTGGTGATGAAAATGCTTGGATCGTCTCCTATATGAGGGTTATCAGTGCCTCCGGCGATACTGAAGCCCAGCCCCGAGTTCCCCTACACACACAAATGCACACGCACACACAAACGCACACAAACATGCATGCACACACACACACACACAAATGCATACACACACACACACACACACACATACACACACACAACCACGAAGGCAAACACAGATGCACACAACCAGGCAAAAACACAAAAGCGCACACACACACACACACACACACGTGCACACAAAATTGCACACACACACAAGGATGCACACGTACACACACATATGCATACACACGCATGCAGGCACACGCACAAATGCACATACGCATAAACACAAATGCATGCGGACGCACACAGACACAAATGCACACACACACGCACACACACATGCTTAATATTAATATATTATCTACAAACGAATGTTCAGAATACACTACAAGAGCACGTTCAATATAACTAAGTGCACATATTTTTCACAAATAATTTTTACATCTGGATTTACCTTTTTTTAAATGAATGATTATTAATTTTTATATTTTAATAGCATACAACTTCATATTTTTAACAACATATTACTTCATACATTTTTTTTTTGTTACAGCAATTAATTCAACTGTAAAAGTCTCCCATTTCAATGAATGATCACTGTTGAAAATAAAAATCATACTATAGCACTGTGATAGTTCATAATATATTACCCTTTCCAACGTGATCTCTTCATATTCGATCTCTCCTTCAGCTCCATTCACCTACAACACAACAAATACACAATTTCATCCTGTAAAAGACCTGTATAGACAGTAACATGCATGCAAACACGATGCCTGTTGATCAGAACAGAAAAATAAGTACTGAATTCTAAGTTTGCATTAGGCGAGGCAGTGGCGCAGTAGGTAGTGCTGTGGCCTCACAGCAAGAAGGTCGCTGGGTCGCTGGTTCGAACCTCGGCTCAGTTGGTGTTTCTGTGTGGAGTTTGCATGTTCTCCCTGCCTCACTGCTCCGGTTTCCCCCACAGTCCAAAGACATGCGGTACAGGTGAATTGGGTAGGCTAAATTGTCCGTAGTGTGTGTGAATGTGCGTGTGGATGTTTCCCAGCGGATGTTTCTGCTGTGGCGACCCCGGATTAATAAAGGGACTAAGCCGACAAGAAAATGAATTCTTAGTTTGGATTACGTTTTAAAACCATATTTCCACAGTAAATCAACAATTGCATCATGTTTCTTCATTAGCACAAAGTATTTTCCAGAGCGGTTCTAGAAAAATGCAGCTGGCTCTTTTAATTCACACTTTCCACATGTGAAGTTTAATTTTAATAAGCCTAAATAGTTTTTGTATAGTCGCAGGGTGCTTTCACACCTGTGAATCGATTCAGTTGTTCCGAAACAGAGATTACAATTGTTACATTGTTGCTCTTTGCTCTTGGAGCGGTTCGCTTTCACACTGCAAAGTTTCTAATCGGACCAAAAGAGCTAAAACAAGTCACGTGCGAGTAAACTCTCCTCACATTGGTCAGAGTGTCAGGGTTTATTTTGCAGCGTCCCGCTAAGCTGTCAGGAGAGGTGGTGGTTTGATGGTGATTGACAGGGTGCGCGCGCGCGCGACGTATCTGAGGAGAGACGCAGTGGGGAGGGAGTGAGGGAGGCGCGAGATTACCGGGAGATCATCACTCGTTTGCAGGCATCTGGAGACTCGCGAAACTTCCCGCCCTACTCATAATTCTCTCTTCATATGGCCGTAAGCCTATTACATATGCATAAAACACTGTGATATAACCGCGCTCGGATCAGATCGGTTTCTCACTGCAATCGAACCGCTCCAGGGTTCGTTTCAATCGAGCCGAGACCACCTCATTCAAGCGATCTCGGAGCGATTACTTTGGCGCGGAACAGAGCGCGATTGCCCTGTTCACATATGCCAATCGAAACGCGCTAACTGGGCAATCGAGATACGTTCCGAAACAAAAGTGTAGGTGTGAAAGCACTCTTACTCTCAGGAAGTTCGCCTTGGCCTCAGCAGCAGGAGAGATTGAGATCGACCTGAGCTCAATCTCCCCTCGCCCTGCAAAAGGGGGGAGCCCTGGGCTCGAGGATCCCTTGAACTCAGGGCTCTCTCCCTAGACAGCATGCGAAACAAGCTATGTATAAATCATGAGCTAAGTGTGAACTCTTGAAATTCCTGCTGTTTTTATATTTAGCGCCGCATTTCCCCCATTCGTTTTCCTATGATTGGTCTATCTGTGCTCACACTACAGGCCAGAACAGCCATTTTGATGAATAACCTTTTCACTTTTGAGCTTTCTGAAGTCATTAATTCACTGTTTAATGGGGTATATGTCAAACAATGCTAATAGGACTTTTAATTTGCCAGTAATCTGGGTTAAGCGCTTCCGGTGAACTGTATGGCATTGCAAAATCGGCGTGTTTAAGGTCTGTTTTCTTTAAAAATCAGCCATTTCCACTGGCTGAGTGATATCTGATATACAGTGGGGTTCAGATTATACAAAAAGCACTGCATTAAATTACATTTCCCCGCCATGTCTTTATAATATGAGCATTTATTTTACTCCAGTGTGTTCAATGGAGCTTCTGCCGATTCTGACAGGCGTGTGTGAGTAGACGGCTTTTTGTTTCGTTTCACGCTCGAGGAACTAAATAAATACCAAAGTCTGTTTAACTAGTTGTATTTTAATTACATTGCAACATCGATGCTCTAAATGGAACCGTATAAAATGGAAAAAAACTCACAATAACAGGTCACTGGAAGTTTATCAGTATGGGAACAACACTAGCTAGGCATACACCCTACACATTCAATTCAATTTAATCAACTTTTATTTGTTTAGCGCTTTTACAATGCAGATTGTGTCAAAGCAGCTTCACATAAATGGTCATAGTACATTGGAACAGAGTAGTTCAGTTTTTTTAGTGTTTAAGTTCAGTTCAGTTTAGCTCAGTTCAGTGTGTCAGAGTGATTTATCTAAACACGTGTGTGCATGATGACAGCTTAATATTCACTGCATTTACCTCCTACTTTGTTAAAACAGACACTTTTACTCTATTTGCACTACATTTTTCCACCCAGGCTCATTCTAGAAACGTAGCCCCGCGGACGTTTCTGGAGACCGCGAAATACGTCCTGGGAGGTACGTATTTGTGCAGTTTTTGCGAATCCGCGAGAGGCAGCTGTGCGCGCTTTTTCACGTCTCGAACACCTCTCATGAGTGCCGTTTGCGCCCGCGCTGTCCTTGCGTAAAGCCGCCGGAGGCCGTTGTCAAGCGACCATCTGTCCGACTGACTGACTGTCTAACTGAACGATTGACAGGGCGGCCGGCCAATCAGCCGACCCACCCTCCTCATCCTCCTTCACTAAACCCAAGCAACGATCACAAAAGCCGTCCAGAAAAAAGAAAAGCCCTCGTCTAATTTTGACCGCGTTTTCGGATTTCACCGCATTCTCGCCCCTTTATGAACTCGTTCACTTTTATTTTTTGGATTCTGTTTATTGTCTTACCTGATTTCTAGAATCGATCTTCCCCGGACTCGAACCCGGTCGTCGTCGTTGTTGTGGCCGGCTCCCCTCCGTCGTAACACGACGAGCTAACCGGACAAACTGGTTGCGGCGGGAAAGTCCTCCACATGGAGGTGAGCCGTCAGTCGGTGAGCGCAAAGAGGAGTGTCGTCACACCACCCCGTAGTGTTCGTTTGAAACAATTAAATGCAACCATACGTACCTCCGGCCACTTAAATCGCGATATCCAGAAACGCCTGCGGGGCTACGTTTTCAGAATGAGCTTGGGTTGACATTTTTGACAATGGTAATTTTACATAAGTATGATTTTTCAGAATTCCATTCAATTCAATTCATGTTTACTTCTATAGCGCTTTTACAATGTAGATTGTGTCAAAGCAACATACAGTAGAAGTAGGGTTGTAACAATATACCGGTATGACGGTTTACCACGATTTGAACGTGCACGATTATCATACCATGAACAATTGCATATCAACAGTTTTAACCCTTAAAGACCGAGACAGCCGCCCGCGGCTAAAAATAAGTATTGCTCTTAAATGTTTAATAACTTTTGATCCGCTGATCTGATACAATTCAAAGATTGGCATAAAGAAGAGAATCTCAGCTTTCCAGTGTTGTATCACATAACATTCGCGGACTTTCAGAGGCTCCGGAATCAGTGCGGTTACGTCATCAAAATTTGACAACGCTGATTTGACAAAGAAACGCTCGTCACTGTGTCTCCGGACAAACCAGACATGATACATTGATGCATTGTCCCTCCTCCATGCCCAGATTGGTTCAAACTCGCTATATCACAACCAATAAGCATAGGTTTCGTTTTTGTTTGTGGACCAACAATGAGCTTTTTGAACAACACGGAATGAGAGATAGGCATACATTTATGCACGGCTAAATAAAACGCAAAAAAAAAAGTTTTGCATAATTCTCATACTAAGTACTTTTGCATGCACAGCAGCACAGAAACATGACAAAACAGTGACAGCAAAGACGAACTGCTGCTCTTGCTGTTTTCAAAAGACACAAATGAAGGTTCAGCTGTTTGTCTGCATTGCAGACAACCAAATCCAAATCCATATCCACAGACAACCATATCCATGCTGGCACATAAAACCTAAGGATGTTCCATATTGAATCTAGTTTCGTTATGTAACTATTTATAGTATAGTAAATATTTATATCTATTTTTTTACTGAGGATTTGCACCATGTTTATTTGGACTTTGACACATTATTTATTATTTTTTTATTTGTTCATTGTACAAGTGGACACATTCTCTCACCTCAGCGGTCAAGATTAAGTCCTGAAAATCTCAACATGCTTACATTTCTTCATCACAACCTAGACTGAAAAAAACAACGCTTTAAATACATGTTTACAGCCATAAACTTGGTATTGCACTTTTGGTCTCCCATTTATCCTGCTTATAAGGAAGGACAGTTTAAGTTTATTTTTGTCTAATCTTAAAAGACCTTGCTTGTTTATTCCTTCTAATTTAATTTATTAAAATGGGAAATTTTTCAGTTTATTTTTTTATAAAAGACTTCTATAGTTCTATTAAAATGGTTCTTTCAAAAGGTTGTTGAAATAAAACCTTTGTTCAGTCAGAAAACGTGTTCTTATTCTTTTCAGGGTCTTTGCTATGAGAATTACTATTTAATACCGTATACCGCGAAACCGTCAAACCGTGGTATTGTTTTAGACGATTATCATACCGTAAAAAATTCATACCGTTACAACCCTAAGTAGAAGTTCTGGTGAATTGAAACTGTGTCGGTCCAGTTTTCACAGTTGAAGTTCAGTTTAGTTCAGTTCAGTGTGGTTTAAATTAGGGCTGCAACTAACGATTTTAACCTCACGTCATCGACTTTCCCTTTAGGATTTAAAGGACCCCCTTAAGTGGTTTCGTTTGAAAGTGCAGAATCTATATTTTATGCACATATGCATCACCTCGGTTTTTATTCTACTGTACAAAAGTTATTTACACTTAAATATGTGTAAATAATGTAATAACAAGTCCCAAGCCAAGCAAGCCAGTGGTGAGGAACAAACTTCACCATAATCAACAAAGAAAGTACTTGGTAAAATCATGCCAATCTCAAATTTAGGATATGAGAAGGTGTCGTGATTGGTTGCCAGACATTCTTCTAGATGATTATAGGACTAATTATTTCTGGATGTAAAATATGCATTATACTTACATACGGTGATCCATCCAGCGTGTCTGTATTTACCACTACTGGTGGAGAGTTCGCCTGGAGGAGAAAGAGAAAAAGAGAGAGAGAAAATGTTTAGCGCAGCACTTATTAGAGATAATGACTGTGTTCAGAATATACCACGGTAACACTTCTTTTGCTGGATGCAGCACATTTTCTATATGCATGAAGCGCCTTGATAACCTTCTACACCAGCGCTCATTAACTAGTTTGACCCACATTTTCCCAAGGTCATTATAGGCAGAGTCCAACCAAAAATGTGTATAAAGATGATAAAAACACATTTACTGAATAAATTTTAGCATGTGCATCAAAAAAAAGCATGTGATTTTGATTTATCAGGTCATGTGATTACAGATATGGGTGTAATGGGATGATGATGAACCAATCCTTACTTACAACAATATTGCCTACAAGAATTTTCCACCAACAGTCAGACTATGTGTACACCTTATTGTCTTCTACGTATTACTGAGTGTCAACATTGCTGATTGTATATTGTTTAGTTTTTTGGGAGTACAGTTGAAACCGGAAGATTACATACACTGTATAAAAAGGCACATAACAATTAAAAAAAGCCAGATGTTAATGTGACTAAACGGTTTCTTCTTTAGGTTAGTTAGGATTATTAAATTTGTTTCTGTTCTGCTTAAGGGCAGAATAATGAGTTAGTTTTTGAGAAATTGTTATAACTTTTCTTGAAAGTCAAGTTTACATACAATAAGATTATTCTGCCTCTGAAAAAGCTCAGATGATGGTGTCGATGTTTGGAAGTTTCTGATTGGCTAATTGACAACATTTGAGTTAATTGGAGGCACAACTGTAGAATAGTATTGAAGGAAAACCTCAAACACACTGCTTCCTTGTGTGACAACATGGGAAAATCAACAAGCCAGAATCAACAACAAAGCCAGATTACAATTGGCTAAACTACACTAGGAAATAGAATAATTGTTGGAGACATGTCCTGTGGTCTGATGGAACTAAGATTAAACTGTTTGGCCATAATGACCAGTGTTACACTTGGAGGACAAAGGGGAAAGCTTACAAGCCTAAGAACACCACCCCAACTGTGAAGTATGGGGGCAGCAGCATCATGTTGTGGGGCTGTTTTGCTCCAGGTGGGACTGGTCCACTTCACAGCATAGATGGCATCATGAAGAAAGAACATTATGTAGATATACTGAAGCAACATCTCAAGACATCAGCCAGGAAATTAAAACTTGGCCACAATTGGCTCTTCCAAACAGACCATGACCCTGAGCATACTGCCAAATTAGTTAAAATGTACTTTAAGGACATCAGAGTGAATGTTTTGGAGTGGCCATCACAAAGCCCTGATCTCAATCCTATAGAAAATTTGTGGGCAGAGTTGAAAAAGCTTGTGCAAGCAAGACAGCCTACAAATCTGACTCAGTTACATCAATTCTGTCAGGAGGAATGGGCCAAAATTCCGGCAAACTATTATGAGAAGCTTGTGGAAGGAGACCCAAAACATTTGACCAAAGTTATACAGTTTTAAAGCAAAGCTAAAATAATACCAAGGAAATGTGTGTAAACTTTAGACTGTCTAGAAATGAATAAAAAATTCTCTCATTTTTCTAGCATTTAGCAAATGTAAATCATTTAGGTAATCCTAACGGACCTAAAATAGTAAACGTTTAGTATGATTAACCATCAGACTTTTTTTTTTAAATGGTTATGTTCCTTTTTTTAGAGTGCATGTAAACGTCTGGTTTCAACTGTATGTTGTTGTATTTTGCACTGTCATTGTAATTTACTCTGACTGTATGTTTCACTGTTGTTGTATTTTTCAAAGAGCACCACACCTGTTGTGCAATACATTATGAACACAATAAACTCTGTTTTGATGCAAGTACATAGTAGTTGAGGAAACTTAAAATAAAATGTGATGAAAATGGCCATTTTTTATTTCTTAAATTACATTATTCAGACACCATTGCCTAAATAAGACATTCAACGTAATATGTCGACAACGTAGCGTACAACTCTTTACATATTTAGTAAGCTATCTAAAGTCTATAATGTATTATGCAGCAGGCCTTAAAACACTTCACAGGTTCTTCAACTGAAATGATGTAATAGCAAACCACACACACACACACACACACACACACACACACACACTCACACACACACACACACACATCTACTGGTGCCCTGCTCTACCCTCTATTACAGCTCACACATACTACAAGCAATTTATGGCTGTAACATCTGCTAGACCTCTATCGCTTTCCGATAAATTTGATTATAGACACACACACACACACACACACACACACACACACACACACACACACACACACACACACACAAGCCTTGGAGTTGTGTTCAAAACTCCTGGCTTTTATCACAGGCCGATGCAGCCGCCCACATGATCACATTAACACACACTCAACTACACACGCTGTCAGAAACTCATTCAGCAGCTCGCTGGCCCACGGCTCACACTGAGAGACCCAGAGATCCAAAACATCCAGTGTGTGTGCGCGCGTGTGTAGCCGTTCTGTAGCTCAAGTGTTAGAGCATAATGCAATAATGCCAATGTTAAGGGTTCGATTCCCAGGACAAGCAAAAACTGATATACGTGCGCCATCGATGCAATGCAAGCCACTTTGGATAAATCCTCTGCAGAATGTGTGTGTGTGTGCGTGTGTGTGTGTGTGTGTGGGCGAGATGTTCTGACTCTTAATATCTCACATGTAGACTATAGAAGCATTTTTACACTAGAACAATATAAAGCACATATAGATCATTTGCATGCTTATTGTATTAATTGTGCAACAATAGTGTTAAAGTATTGAAAGCATTTACGCTCAACTCAAATAAAAGGTCACTTAAGTGTATTTTAAAAGAGCTCTCTTTCTTGACTGTTTTTTTACACACTTAAAATGGACAAGGATGAAAGGTTGGGTATGTTCAGTCACTGTTTTAATAATCTGTTGTCATGCTTTTTGTCATACTGACCCAGCAGGCACACGACATCATAAGACGTTAACATTAGGTTAGATTTAGGTCATGATGTCAGGTGACCAAAATTCAATGACTAGACAGCGTCAGTAGACAATGTTAGTTTGACGTCCAATAGATGAATTATTAGTTTGTAAACATTCAGGATGCTTGCGTAGCGAGGTTGCAGAAAAAACAAAACGGGAGCACTAGCATTTACAGCGAGGGATTGACATCCGATGCAGTGCAGAGTTTGTTGTTGTCTTAGAGATAAGTCATATTGATTACATATTATATATATTATTTACATAATGATTTCAGCGTATTATAACAGCTCGTCACCCAGTGATAAGCACAGTGATTCGGCAAAATTAACGTTAAAGTGAGCAGCGTTCATCTGACAGGTCTATTTGTGATAGCACTCTCCCAATGGATAATAGATACGACTAAATGACCAAGCGTCCAACCTAAAATATACAATCTCATTGAAGCTCCGAGTGATTTTACAAGAGAGAAGTTACAGGTCTACAAGTCTTTGAATGCCATCAATGTTGTTCTGTGTGGTCATGTGCAAGAAAATATGTTGCAGGATTACCAGATTCAACAGTATGTAGGGCTAAATACTAGGGCTGGGCGGTATATCGAGATGGGGAATCATATCGGTATATCCCCTAACACGACTTAGAACTAGTGAATATGAGGTGGTTTCACTTTCGATATGCGGTATGAATTCATCTCATTTTGGCATTTTTAATTCTTGCGAACACATTCAGGTGCTGCTTGTCACTTTGACAAGACTTCTACGTTCGTTCGTGCCGTCATTTGCGAAAGAAATGATCGCTAAAAGGTTTCTGATAAACCGATGTGACAGCCGTAAGCGCTGTGTGAAGCGTGTGCACGCAAGAGGGAGTCAGACTTGTCTGGATTTGTCTGGCACTGCATGTTCCTCCATGTCGCGTCAGTGATGGGTCGTTCTAAAATGATTCGTTCATTTTGAACAAATCTTTTGTATAACTCATGGAGTGAATCATTCATTTGAGCATGCGCATTATGCAGTATTATCCAATATCTTTCATATCGATATGGTTTAATGCCACACGTGTGCATTCTGCTGGAAACAGACCACTCCAAGTTAGCACACGAGCTCCACTTGCACAAATGTGCGCATGCTCAAATAAATGATCCACTCCATGAGTCATACAAAAGATTTGTTCAAAATGAACGAATCATTTTAGAACGACCCATCACTGACGCATAATACGCTGAAATCATTATGTAAGTAATATATAATATGTTATCAATATAACTTATCTCATGGAGGAACATGCAGTGCCAGACAAATCCAGACAAATCTGACTCCCTCTTGCGTGCACACGCTTTACACAGCGCCTACGGCTGTCACATCGGTTTATCAGAAACCTTTTAGCGATCAGTTCTTTCGCAAATGACGGCACGAACGAACGTAGAAGTCTTGTCAAAGTGACAAGCAGCACCTGAATGTGTTCACAAGAATTAAAAACGTCAAATGGGATGAATTCATACCTCATTTCGAAAGTGAAACCACCTCATATTCACTAGTTATAAGTGCAGTATGTATTATATATTATTTAAACGGTTAATGGTTTAAACAATTATTAAAACTTAAAAAAAAGTAAAATAAAAAACATTATTCGTCTATAAAACTTTTGTTTTTTCTATTTTAATATCTCACTGTTAGCTACTCTTTTAACAAATAACAATATAAGAATGAGAATTATAACGATTATAATAAAAGGGAGATAAACCCCTGTGTGTGAATTCTATTTTGCTCAAAAAATCTGTTTAATAAAGTTTTAATAAAGGCCACTGTCTCTAGCGCATGCTTTTGGACTGTGGGGGAAATCGGAGCACCAGGAGGAAACCCACGACAACACTGAAAACATGCAAACTCCACACAGAAATGCCAATTGACCCAGCAGAGCCACCATGCCGCCCCATATTCTATTATTGTAAATATGAATATAAATATAAATATACACGCACACACATACACACACACACACACAGACACACGCACACACACAGACACACGCACACACACAGACACACGCACACACACAGACACACACACACACGGACAGGACCTCGCCACCTAAAGTAGTTTAAAATAAAAGTTAATCAAGAGAAAGTCAGCAACAGCTTCTGTACGAGTCAACATTTCTAACAGTACCACATCCAGCAGTGTTTTCTGTAAGATAGGTCAGTAATTATGCTAAAATGTGTGCACTGGTGCATTAGCAGGAGATGCAATCACTTCAACTGGGCCTCAGAGCTTCCGAGAAAACAAAGCTAGATTACTGAGGTGGAGTGGAGATTGAGTGTGATTACACTGATGAGCTCTGTGATTAAAGCCGAGCACACACCATACTATTGCAGGGGTTTTGTGTGTCTATGTCAGTTACTCTGTTATACTGGACTCCAACAAAGAAGTATATGAAGATGTCCTTATAAAGATGTATACAAATAATAAATAAACTGTCATGGTCACCAAGTAGACACACTTGTCACATCTGCCACTGAACTGGACTACACTTCCCAGAATCATCAGCACCTCACACCTGATCCTCATTAATTTTGATTACACACACACACACACACACACACACACACACACACACACACACACACACACACACACACACATACACACAGCTGAAGGACATCATTGCTGATCACATGGACCATGTATACATCTCTCACACACACAGATCCAGTTGCTGAGTCTTGTTTCCTTGTAGTGATCATCCCATAGCGCATTCCTTGCATTGCCTAGCCATGTTTTGACCTTTTGTTTTGTTTGTTTATACAGTGGTCTCGTTTATCGCATGAGTTACGTTCTAAAAATAACCCGCAATAGGTGAAATCCACAACGTAGTCAGTAAAATTTTTTCAATGGTTATAGCTGTTTTAAGGCTGTAAAACCCCGCACGACACTTTATACACTTTTTTTTCAGACAGGCATTAACATTTTAGCAGTTTTCTTTTGTTTAAACCCTCTCAAAGTTCAAACTTTCATAGAAAAATAAGTCCAGTATTATAGATAGAAAGCAAATAATTTATTTATCCAATAATGGTGCCCTACAGCCACGTGACTTCTACCCTCCTTCGCACAGTTCTTGTGCGATGGTAAGCATCTTTCTCTGCCTTTTGGGTGCTACCGCAGGTGCGTTTGACGGTGCAGAAGGTTTTGTTGACATTGTGGGGGAGAAAACTTGCAAACATAGAGTTCAGCACTTGCTAGAGATCAAAGATTTATGTAAATTTGGCGAGCTGAAATCAATGGTCTACAACAGGGGTGCTCAACCCTGTTCCTGGAGATCTACCTTCCTGTAGATTTTAGTGGCTACCCATTTCAAACACACCTGCCTGTAATTATCAAGTGCTGTTCAGGTCCTAATTAATTGGTTCAGGAGTGTTTGATCAGGGTGAGAGCTGTGTTTTGCAGGAAGGTAGATCTCCAGGAACAGGATTGAGCAGCCCTGGTCTACAACCAGCCAGGAAGCAGAACACAATGTAATGTAGAAAAAAGTGTGAATTTGCACAAATAAAACCTGCGAAACTGCGAGCCCGTAAAAAGTGAACCACGTTATAGCGAGCGACAACTGTACTATTTTAGAGTTTGCCACCTGCCTCGACCCTTTTGCCTGTAACAATGTTTACTCTTTTGTATTGTCGAAGTGATTCGGTTTGTTCCTGTATTGAATGTCTGTCTATCAATTAAAGCTGCGTTTAAATCCTACCCCATGTAGTCTTGCAGGACTCCCAGAGTTCATCAAGATTCTTTGGATTGATCTTCAATGCCTCCTCTATCTTACCCCAGACATGCTCAATAATGTTCATATATGGTGACTGGGCTGGCCAATCCTGCAGCACCTTGACTTTATTTGCTTTCAGGAGTTTTAATGTGGAGGCTGAAGTATGAGAAGGAGCGCTATCCTGCTGAAAAACTTGCCCTCTCCTGTGGTTTGTAATGTAATGCGCAGCACAAATGTCTTGATACCTCAGGCTGTTGATGTGGACATCCACTCTGCAGATCTCTCGCACGCCCCCATACTGAAATGTAACCCCAAACCATGACTTTTCCTTCACCAAACTTGACTGATTACTGTGAGAATCTTGGGTCCATGAGGCTTCCAGTAGGTCTTCTGCAGTATTTGTGATGATTGGGATGCAGTTCAACAGATAATTCATCAGAAAAATCCACCTTCTTCAACTTTTCTAATTGATCTGGACGGCAAGACTAAATTTAAATATATATATAACAGTGGTCCAAAATAAACTAAATTATTACCATCACATAGACATGACAGAAAATGTCAATTTATATAATAATAATAATATTTTAATTGGTTAACAAGTGTTGTATATCTGTCAGTAATTTGGGATACTGCACACTAACTCATGCACAAAACAAACTGTGACCTGTCAAAAAAGAACAATAAGGCAAAATGACCACAGATGGCTGCATAATTGAATATAAGTGAATGGGAATTCATTCACCAGCAGATATTGTGAGGCTACTTTCATGTAAATATACACATCTTAAAACATCAAGTCCATGCATCACTTAAGAATCTGTAAAGCACGGCTGACATGCTGTGAACACCACCCACAGGAATTATATATTGGGCACGCACAACCAGACGTTCATCCACCTGGAAAAGCAGGCCTCAAATAATGCACATTTAATCAGGAATTCATGTAAGAGCGTTAATAAATTATAACCATCGTCTTTTCACTTTGAACATATTTGGCACAGTTGCTTCACAGGACTCCACTGTGTGCATTGCTAAAAGTTCCTCATCCATTCAGAAAGAAAAAAACACCACAGTGTCAAAGCTAGACTGCCGGAACTCCACCATTATGAGCCCATAATAAAGTGAACGATGATGAAATAGAAGGTAACTCATAACTCAGAATCTTACATTACGCTTACAAAAAATGAGCAACTGTCATAAAAGATACGGTTATCTGTTTTAACCCATGTGCACTGTTCAAATTTACTACCCTTCTGTTATGCTCGGGGTGAAATCATCCACTGAATTAAACTGCTGTAAATAGTGCATCAGATAATCAAAACCTTTTTTGCATAAATCTGTTTATTAACCTCAGTCCTGATCAAAACAATTAAATGTTTTGAAAAATTACAGGATTTTAACTCTTTAATTGCCAAGTTCACAAATTATGTCACTGATTTGGTAAAAAAAAAAAAACACACACACAAAGTGAAGTTTCACAAACTAATTTCGAGAGGAGCACGTGATATGATTAACCCAGGCTCATTCTGAAAACGTAGTCCAGCGGACGTTTCTGGAGACCTCGAAATACGTCTTGGGAGGTTTGTATTTCTGTAGTTTTTGTTTTCGCGAATCCTCAAGAGGCCGTTGTGTGTGCTTTTTAGTATCTCGAACGTCTCTCGCGAGTGCCGTTCGCGCCCGTGCTGTTCTCGCGTCAACCCACCAGAGGCCGCTGTCTGACTGACCAAATGATTGACTGCGCGACCGGCCAATCAGCTGACCCACTCTCCTCCTTCCCTGAACCCAACCAGTTTTACCGATTGACCCGCCCGCTAGCTCACTTCCCTAAACCCGAGCAACAATTTAGAAAAGCCGTCTAGAAAAAGAAAAACCCTCGTCTGTTTTTTTTTTTACCATGTTTTTGGATTTCACCACGTTCTCACCCTGTTGTGAACTCATTCGCTTTATTTTTTGGATTCTGTTTTTGTCTTACTTGGTTTCTGGAACCGCTCATCCCCAGACTCGAACCTGGACGCCTTTATCAACTCCTCCTCTCTGCATCTGAAGTTCGCCGACGCACAGGATGAGCTGACCGGACAAACTGACTTCAGCGGGAAAGCCATCCACACGGAGGTAAGCGGTCAGCCGGAAGGGAACGGCATCACACCGCCCCGTAGCGTTCGCTTAAAAAAAATTTAATGCAGCCATACGTACCTCCCGGGACGTATTTCGCGGTCTCCAGAAACGTCCACGGGACTACGTTTTCAGAATGAGCTTGGGTTGGATATGATTGAGCTCGACTGGCTTCTCATCTGTAATCAGTAATAATCCAATCAGAGTGATCCAAGCTTATTATAAATGGATCGTTTTCTCCCTACTGCTCTATCTTCGTTTGGAAGAATCCCCCCTTCCACCCCATCTCCTCATTTTCCTACCTTCTCTAAGGGGGAGCTCTCGAGCTAATCTCGGATCCCCTGATATGCTTATTGACTGGTCTCAAGTATCTCCGAGCTCAGAGTTCTCTCCCAGGGCAGCATGCCAAACCTGCAATAAATGCTAAGCATAAGTGGGAACTCTTGAAATGATGTGTTTTCAATAGAAAAAGTAATTGTGGATTGGCTTTTTTTTTAACCTTTAATCATAGTCTTGGACATGTGAATGATTAGTAGCAACATTGGCTTTGATGCATTGTTAGATTTAAATTTTTTCTCCCTAAATTAGGGTGCTTTCACATCTGTAGTTCGCTTCATTTGGTCCGGACCAAGGGCAACAAGTGATACATCGTAGCATTTTCTGCCGTCTTTGGGTCGTTTTCACACCACACTAATTGTTTTGGTCTGAGACAGTTGAAAAGAACCAAAATGCAGTCATCTGACAAAACCCACATCACTCATTGGCCAGATGTTGTTGAACGTATTTCCTAAACTGCTTTTTGATTGGTCAGAATTAGTGTGCAGGAAAATGCCAATGGAACACCCGCAAGTAAACAAACCGGCAGACACAAAATGTCGCTTTTGACTGTGGAGGGACGACTGCGCTGGCTGTGTATAATATAAATTATAGTTTAGCTACATCACTTTAGAAAAACGGTTAATTTCAAGAATGAAGTGCGGCTGGAAAACAGTGTTTTAATTCATTGCAAACCTCGAAGGTGCATCGCACGTCAATTAATTTAGCTAAACTGTGACATGGTTACCTTCCGAAAATATTACCAAAGATTCATCAGGTAATGTTTTTGCCTCTTTCTCTATTTAAATTGTTGGCAAAGCGCTGTCAACAAATATTTTTCCTCCACATTCCATAATGCACAGCACATCGGTCTACGGCAGCTGGATTATTTGGTCTGCTTTTGGATTGCTACATTCACACCTGCCCAAACGAACCGCACCAAGAGGGAAAACGAACTCTAGCTAAGTGTGAACAATAACAACGAAATCACCATGCCACGGTCAAAGTCACTAAAATCACCTTTTTTCCCCATTCTGATGCTCGGTTTGAACTGCAGCAGATCGCCTTGAACATGTCTACATGACTAAATGCATTGATTTGCTGCCATTTGATTGACTTATTAGAAATTTGCGTTAACGAGCAGTTTGACAGGTGTGCCTATTAAAGTGGCCGGTAAATGTATTTCTCGGTTCTCAGAAATGTATCCCTGTGCACATTTTCCCATTAAGCCTGTGTTGTTTAAATCGAATGGGGTCTTACTATTTTCATACCCGCCTCTCCAGTAGGTACTTTTACGCTATTGGCGAGAGTGACCCAAAGATGCATCTAAGAGTGCTTTCACATCTAGACTTTTGTTTCGGAACCTGTCTCGTTTGCCCAGTTAGCACAGTTCCTTTGGCAAATTTGAAACCACCAATCACGCTGGGATCCGCGCCATACCAATCGCTTCGAGATAGCTTGAATGAGGTGGTCTTGGCTCGATGGAAACAAACTCTGATCGACTGTAGTGAGAAAGCGATACGATCCAAGCCCGGTTACATCAGTGTTTTATGGATATGTAATAGGCATACGGCTATATAAATAGAGAATTATGAGTAGGGCGGGAGCCAGGAGGTCATTCAACAGACATCCCAAGTCTCGCAGAAGTTTCGGGAGCCCCACCTCTCCCTCCCGCTCCTCAAATGCATCGCGCACCCTTCTCACCCCTCCCTACTGCATCCCTCCTCGCTCTTCAGGCACGTCACGTGCACTTTGTCAAACACCCCCAAACCACTACCATCCCCTTGACAGCTGAGCGGGACTCTGCAAAATAAACCGTGAAACTCTGACCAATGTGAGGAGAGTTTACTCACACGTTACTTGTTTTAGCTATTTTGGTCCGTTTAGAGACTTTGCTGTGTGAAAGTGAACCGCACCAAGAACAAAGAGCAACAATGTAACAATTTTAATCCCTCTTATGGAACAACTGAATCGATTCACAGGTGTTAAAGCACCCTAATGCCGAGTTCAGACTGCATGATTTTCAAAGTAGTCGTGTCACAGATGTTTTCACACTGTATGACTATCTGGGCTAGCGTTTCGTCGCTGCTTTGTTTACACTGCAAGATGGATTGGCGGCAGGGGCTTTCACATTGCATGACTTTACTATAGGAATAATCGCCGACAAGTTTGTCCAAACTACATCTCACAGCCAAAAACACGTCGTATATCTTTTGTTATTAACTACATAATGAGAAAGAAGCCTTTAAAGGGGTAAAGAAAGTACATGTTTGCTCACCTGGGTTTAAAGGGAATTAGCCATTTCTCCTCAACGTTGATAATAAACTAATTTATTTCTGTATGAAACGTCAAACAGACACGGTTGCTCCTGAGTCCTGTCAAACCTCCACTAGTTTTTCCTCCATTTCGTGGGTCCAAATAAACCGAAAAAGAGCGCTTTTAACTTCTCACCCAGCCTCCCGCTGGCCTGCAGCAGGTATACACACACGCACACGTTTGAATGCCGCTCTCTCATTGGCTGTAGGCGATCGCTGATGTTATTTTCAGTCAAAACTCAATTCACACGGCATGATTTGATTCGCCGACAGCTCCAGATATTCAGCACGCCAAATATCTCGCAGGCATCGGCGACTCATCGGCGATTCTCTCAGGTTGCGTCTTTGATAGTTCATACTGTGTGATTGTCACTCACGTGCACGAGCAGCGATTTGCCTGTGATTTCAGGCATTTGTCGGCGATTTCTCAAAACCTGTCGGCGAGCCAAAATCGGGGCTAAAATCACGCAGTCTGAACTAGGCATAAGAGGATGAAAATAAATACTAATGGCAGGAGTAGAGACAAAAGAGGACTGAAATGATGTAATTTAATCAAAGTACGAACAGAAATGATTTCGAACAAAATCTGGCCAAAACAAAGTTCTTTTTGAGTTTTGTTTTAGCAGTTTCTCTGCAGGCACACGACATCGTGAGATGGTTAATATTAGGTTACATTTAGGTCATGTGATGTCAGGTGACCAAAATTCAATGTCTAGTCTGCGTCTAAGGACAACATTATTTTGACGTCCAATAACAAAAATAAATTACGTTGATATTTGGTTGATTTTAGGTTGTGCATAAAATTAACCAAAAATCCAATGTCTGACAACGTCAAAGGGTAACACAATTAGATGTTGATATTTGGTTGATTTTAAGTTGGTCATTGGATGTTGACGTCGTCCCGATGTTGGGTTTTGACGTCAACTCGATTTTCATTTCCAAGCAAAATCCAACGTCCCCACGATGTTGGGGTACGTTGGGGTTCAACGCCAATCTGATCATGTTGACATCCTCTGCCTGCAGGGTTAGATATGATTGGGAATGTAAGCGGACAGTTTTCTCCAGGTACTTTTCTTTCGAATTGCTTGAAACCAATAATAACGCCACAAACTGTTGTCTTTGATAATTGACAGCATGCTCCTCACAGAGTTTCCTCTGGAAATAATTACACACTGAGAATCCTCCATTAGGAGAGGAAGGCGGGCCTGAATGGCGATGTGTGGGTGGAAAAAGCTGCGCTCTCCTCTTTTTCCTCGCTCTCTTTCCGCTCTGTCCTTCACACCAGATTTCTCTGCACCTTCATCTTCCTCTCAGCTCTCTCGCTGTTTTCTGCTGATTTGTTGTGGTGCAGTCATCGGCTGATTAGCATGAGAAGATGCTCTGTAGCTAAAGCATGAAATTAGCCTCCTACCCTCAAAACATTACTGCTCTCCTTCACATTTCAGCCTTTTTTCAAAAGATATGAGCTCTCAGTATATACCGGCAGTCTTTGTAAGATGATGATGACAAAGAAGATGTATGAGACAAGGATTTCCAGAGTGATTGTGTGGTTACGTAACCCCAGTGTTTCTTCTGGCCACGGGCAGAATGAGTTCAGTCTTACACACACTAACACATTAGTACTTGTGTCTGTCGTTGTTCAAAACAACGCTGAAAAATCATTATTATTATTGCACTGCTGTGGTTTCAAAAGATTTATTGATGCACAAGCACTTGCCATTAAGCCACACAAAAGATTAAGCATTACAGTGATTTGACCATGTTATAGGGTTTCTTAAAGGCATAGTTCACCTAAAAATACCTTCAAATGATAGAAAGAAGATATTTTGAAGAATGCTGGTTGCTTGCATCCATTGACCTCTTAAGTAGGAAAAAAATACTATGAAAGACAGCAACCAGCATTCTTCAAAATATCTTCTTTTGTGTTCAACAACTAGGTTTGGTTATATATTATACGATATATTTATTATATAAAAGTAGATAAGAAATGATTTAAAAATTGGTTATTTGCCTACAGTAACTAGCTACTAGTTATTAATATTTATTTTATTTTATATATATATATATAAGTTTTAAAGTTGTCCAATTTTTGGGGAGTTGGCGGTTCATTACGCTGTGGCAACCCCAGATTAATAAAGGGACTAAGCCGACAAGAAAATGAGTGAATGATTTCTTTAAAAAAAAAAAGCAATACCCTTATTCAAAAATTAAGAATGCATTAAATGTACAGTTCACCCAAGAAATGAATTCAGTCATCATGTTGGAAACCTGTAACTAGTATTTGTTACTTAGTATTTGTTTTTCCTACAAGGAATGTTAATGGTTACAGTTTTCCAACATTCCAACATTTTTAGAATTGTTTCTAAAAATAAATTCAAACATTTTGGGTCCCAGCAACCAGCATTCTTCAAAGTATCTCCTTTTGTGTTCAACAGAACAAACAAACAAAACAAAAACTCCAACTGCTTTGACAAGTGAAAGCTAAATAAAGTAATAAATTTGTAACAAGCAAAGTACTTTCTATTAAGCCACAAAAGGCTGGGGTTACAGTGATTTTACCATATTTAATGGTTCACTGTGTTTGGACGGTTCACTTAAAATTGAAAACTACCTCATCATTTATTCTCCCACATGTAATCGAGTTTCTTTTTGCTATTGAACACAAAAGAAGATACTTTAAAGAACTGTTTTCTGGGACCCTTAGGCTTCCTTAGTAAGAAAAAAAAATACTTTGAAAAGTCAGCAACCGGCATTATTCAAAATATCTTCCTTTGTGTCCTATCAGGTATTTTTTTTTTTAATTTTGGATTTTATTTTTAGAAACAATTACAATGCCTTTTTAATATAGATTAGCAATAAATAAACATTCAGTACAATTGGTAAACATTTTTGGAGACAGAAAGAATTTCATTAATTTATTCATTTTCTTTTCAGCTTAGTCCCTTTATTAATCTGGGGTCGCCACAGCAGAATGAACCGCCAACTTATCCAGCAGATGTTTTACACAGCGGATGCCCCTCCAGCTGCAACCCATAACTGGAAAACACCCACATACTGTCATTCACACACATACACTACAAACAATTTAGCCTACCCGATTCACCTATACCGCAATGCCAACTGACCTAGCCAAGTGAGAGGGCTACCCACTGCGCCACCGCGTAGCCCCAGTAAGAATTTGTATTAATTAATTAAATAGTTTAAATAAATACCTTTATTTAGCAATTAAGGATGCATTAAAAGGACAATTCACCCATAAAAATTAAAACTCTGACGTCATGTTGGAAATCTGTAACCATTGACTTCATTAGAATTTGTTTTTTATTCAATTACCAGAAGTTGCCAGAGTGGAATGAACCGTCAATTACTCTGATATATGTTTTATAAGACAGATGCCTTTCCTACCTTAAAAGTAAAGAAACAAACTTTTCATATATTGTTTAAAATTCCTTTTTTCGTTTTCCTTCGGCTTAGTCTCTATTTCAGAGGTCGCCACAGCGGAATGAACCACCAACTATTCCAGCATATGTTTGATATAATTGCAAAGGGAAATTGACAAACATTTTCAGTGAACACGATCTTCTAATGATATTTAGTATTAAAGAAAAATAAAATAGCTTTTACTTGTACCCACTTAAGACTTTTAAAAAAGGTTTTGTGGTCCAGACTTACATATATACCATGATCAAACACACAAGAAGAGCCTTAATGTGCAGAAGACTTCATTTAAAAAAAAAAAGCATTAAAAACTCCTGCTGATGTTAGTTAAGGTCAGTGATGTTGTTGTGTGAGATGAAGGCGTCTGCTTGTAGGAGGATAAAAACACACAAGCACATCTGCCAGACGCTCACACTCGTCCTCTCATTATCACACACATCTGCTCGTTTCAACACACTCTCCGTCCTTTTTTTTTTTCTTGAAATGTCTCTTTACTTTTCAACACAGCTTGCTCAGCCTAGAATGCCACAGAAAGAGACAACTAAGAAGCAAGTGAATGCACAAGTATACAAAGCCAAATAAGTGCTAAAATTAGAGCGAACACAACTAAAGCATTGTTCACAACTAAAGGCATGTGCTCTTCATTTGCTAGCAGACTCTTGTGTCTTCAGCGACTTACGCCGCTGCTTAAGACACACACACACCAAGTTCACAAAGAGACAAAAAGACTGACAAACTACAGCATTTAACACACACTCTAAAACAACGAGATATTTATTTAACCCAGTGGTTGAGTTAAAAATGTTTGGTGCTGTGTTGGATTATTTTTAACCCTTATTTGGTTATTCATTACTAACTCAACTAGTTGGGTTAAATGTTTGGTGTTTTGTTGGGTTATTTTTAACCTTTTTTTGGTTATTTAATAACCCAGATGGGTTAACAATTTTAATTTCAAGAATTTCATCTAATAGTAGGGGTGTCACGATTTTGTTTTTTAATGGAAATCGATCGAAATTTATGCTCAATTTCTTGTCACCAATTCTGTATTGACAGAATTTCAAGGTGCAGCCTTGGGCTGGAGGGGGTCCGTTTCGGGGACCACAGGATCTCATCTCTGCTATTTGCAGACTGTTGGCTTCATCGAACATGGACCTTCAGCATGCACTGGGGTGGTTTGCTGCCGAGTGTGACGTGGCTGAGATGAGAATCAGCACCTCCAATCAGAGGGCATGCTGCTCCACCTGAAAAGGGTGGTTTGCCATCTCCATGTTGGAGGACAGTCCTTACCCCAGGTGGAGGAGTTCAAGTATCTAGGGGTTTTGTTCAAGAGTGAGGAAAAGGATGGAGCGTGAGATTGACAGGCGGGGCAGCAGTAATGCGGTCGATGTACCGGTCCGTTGTGGTACAGAAGAAGCTGAGCCGAAAGGCAAAGCTCTCGATTTACCGATCAATCTACGTTACTACTCTCATCTATGGTCATGAGCTTAGCGTCATGACCGAAAGGACAAGATCTCGCAAACAAGCAGCCGAAATGAGTTTCCTTCACAGGGTGACAGGGCGCACTCTTATAGAAAGGGTGAGGAGCTCTGACACCCGGGAGGAGCTCGGAGTAGAGCTGCTGCTCCTCCACATCGAGAGAAGTCAGCTGAGGTGGCTCGGGCATCTGTTTTGGATGCCTCCTGGACGCCTACGTAGGGAGTTGTTCCAGGCATGCCCCACCAGGAGGAGGCCTTGGGAAGACACAGGACATGCTGGAGGGACTATGTCTCTCGGCTAACCTGGGAACACCTCGAGATTCGCCTAAAGAGCTGGAGGAAGTGTCTGGGGAGCGGAAAGTCTGGGGTTCTCTCCTAAGACTACTGCCCCCATGACACGGCCCCGGAAAAGCGGATGAAAATGAATGAATGAAAGACTGAATGAACAATAATAATAATAATAATAATAATAATAATAATGTTTAAATTATACACCAAAGAAACAGTACATGAGATTTGATAGCTTGATTCAGTTTCTTTATAATAGCTTTTCATTTTAATAGGCTAAACTGTTTAATTTGTTATGTATACTATTTACTCTAACCTTGTAGATAATGATAATGGTAAAATATATTACTGACCGTTTCAACTGTTTACTTACAATGATACAGCTCCAGATGAGCATATTTAGTAATTTAGGGAATTTTTATGCTGTTTTTCTGGGTGTGTGGGTGGTATCCTTTATTTTCACATGCCAATGTTGACAGGTATGAGTTTATATTTAAAAGTAAAATTTTCTTACAGTCCCACAGTTTTACAACCTGATTGACGCTGATGTCTAAAGATTGCGGAGGCGTCTGCTTACATTTCCCTGAGGTTTCCGAGTCAGAAATGATACTGAAGACACTGAAGACATCAAAGATCCTCATCAGCACAGACTGAAGGTCAGACAGTCTTAACACACCATCTGTGTCATCTCTGTGTGTGTGTGTGTGTGTATATGTTCTAATGTGTGTGGTAGTAAAACGCCAGTAGGTCTAGACAGTCTCAAGAGAATTCACATATCTTCTTCTTGATGTTTAATGCAGTGATTGAAAGCTTATAAAAATAGTTTAATAAGATAAAGACAACGCGACTTCAAGCCTAAAGAAGAAAAATGTATAGAGTGTTGATCCTTGCTATACACAAAATATACAGGTAGCATAGCGAATCACCCTTGTGCTCTGATTTAATGACTGTGCAAGCGATAGGATTTTATTTCCATTTATTTTAAGAGTTCGCCGTTAGCTGAAGATTGATTATGGAGCGTGTTTGGCATGCTGTCCCGGGAGAGAGCCCGGGGCTCCCCCCATTGCAGGGTGAGAGGGAAGTCCGAGTTCAGGTAGGTCTCGAGAACTCCCCTGCTTGATAATGTTGGAAGTAGATTATAACGCTATGAAGCGTCAATTTAGATTTGTCAATTTACTTGTGTTACATGTTTTTGGTCTGTGGGAGGAAACCGGAGAGCCCGGTGAAAACCCACGCAAACACGAGGAGAACACGCAAACTCCGCACAGAAACGCCGACCTGGCCAGGTAGTGTCTTAGCCGGTTGCATTCTAGCTGTGCAGCCGTGGTGCTAACCACTAGGCCTCTGTGCTGCCCTGACAAGGAAATGGGAGGAGTAGGGGTGGAAGGGGGGATTCTTCAAGACGAAGATGGCTGAAGTAAGATACTCTGATTATTCATAGTGGTTAAGGAGTCATCTGTGTGTGTAATCTTCAGCAGCACGTGTAGCCTCTGTTAGAGAGTAATTCCGTCATTCCAGAGTTTATATGAGTCCAAGAAGTGTTGATGATAGTTGAGCATGGCAGTTTGTTCACGTTTGCTGAAATAATAATGTGCTTCTTTTTTTTCCGGCTTCTCCTTTGTTTTTTCGTCCGTCACTCTCGGGTTTGTCAGTTTCTGATAGGATCAGGTTCCAAAAGCATGTCAATAATCAAGCGCACGTTATTATCGTCAGATAATATAGATACGTGGCGATCGCAAGCAAGAAAGCGAAACCGCTCGCGCTTCAGACTGGCTCGTTAAAAACTAAGGGGCACAGGGTAAATCTGCTCTTCTTTTTGGCTCTTTTTGGCTGTTCATCAAGACAACAACAAGGTTTATTTGAGCCCGGATCGACCATGGCTTGTTATTATATGTATTTATATTTCCGCTGTAATCTCTCGGCTGTGTATTTTAAACATGGCCGGTCTTTTGTTTTCCTTCTGACTTGTTGTGTAAGCGAATGATGTATCTCTCCCTGCTAAAAAATCCAGCTTAAACCAGCCTTGGCTGGTTGGCTGGTTTTAGCTGGTCGACCAGGCTGGTTTTAGAAGGGTTTTGGCCACTTCCAGGCTGGTTTACAGCCATTTCCAGCCTGATCTTAGCTGGTCAGGCTGGGAGATGACCAGCTAAAACCAGCTTGACCAGCCTAGCCAAGCTCGGAGTCCAGCCAAAACCAGCTATATCCAGCTTATACCAGGCTGGTCAAGCTGGTTTTAGCTGGTCTTGGCTGGTCATTTTCCTGGAAGTGGCCAAAACCCCTCTAAAACCAGGCTGGTCTTCCAGCTAAAACCAGCCAACCAGCCTAGGCTGGTTTAAGATGGATTTTTCAGCAGGGCTGTAAACCAACGGCATTCAGCTGCACAGCAAGCTCCGCCTTTTGGTACCCTTTCGAATGGGTGCCGAAACGGTGGTACAGTATGGTTCAGTATGCTTTTTGACAGTTAAAACGGCCATAAAAGCATACCGATCCATACCATACCACTCAGTGGAAACCGGCCTTAATACAGTATGTTACATTTTCCACTTTTAAAACAGGAACGGTTGTGTAATCGGACTGTGTTCAGCTTGGCTGATTTCTTCAACAGTCTAACAGTGCAGGAATAGTCAAAGTCTCCGCAGCTTCACACCATTAAGCTGTTATCATCTGAGCTGAGCTTTGCCTTTAGGGAGAGTCTGACTGCAGACCTGTATTACTGAAACAATAAAGCCTCAGCACTCAGCATTTCAAACATCTAAAATACCCTTTACAAAATGAGGTGCTGGGTATAATCTACATTACCATTCACAAGACTATAGCTGATCTGTTATTTTTAGTTTTAAGACAAATTTTGTTTTATTAAAGAAGTCTCACCTTACTCCATTGATTTGCTCAATAATATCAACACCTGTAATATACTCTATACATTCACACTTTACAATAACATTATATCAGTTATTGTATAGTAACTATAGATAGTTAATGTATAGTTAATGTAGTTAATTAATAAGTTAATGTTATATAGTTAATGTATAGTTACTGACATGAACTAATAATCAACAATACTTGTACAGCATTTATTAATCATAGTTCATTAAAATGCAAATTCTTGCTTGTTAGCATTAGTTAAACAACAATGAACAACTTTATTAACATCAACTAATGTTAACCAAGATAAATAAATACTGTAATAAGTATGTCAATGTCAGTTTTATTTACATAGGACTATTATACACAACCAAAGGTAGACCAACGTGCTGAACTATACAAATCACAAAGAACAAGGATAAAATTATAGCTAAAACAAAAAAATTCTCACTAATATTTATTAAAACTAAACACCAACAAATCTCACTGATAGTTATTACAGCTAAAAGCAAACAATTCTCACTGATACAATGCCAATTCAAAAGGTTTTCAACCTAGATTTAACAAACAGACAGAGATGATATAAACCTAATATAGAGGGGCAGAGCATTCCATAAGGTAGAACCAGCTACTGCGAAAGCACGGTCACCCCTGCATTTCAGCCCCGACATTGGCATGTATAATAGTCTCTGGTTAGAGACCGACCAGGCTGATGTTCAGTCAACGGGTCTGACAGGTAAGAAGGAGCTAGACCATTTAGAGATTTAAAAACCAGGAGAAGAATTTTAAAAGTGACACCATAGTGCACTGGCAACCAGTGCAGAGCGCAAAACTGGTGTAATGTGGTCATATTTTTTGGTGCTGTTTAAAAGCCTGGCAGCAACATTTTGGACTAGCTGTAGGGGGGATAGAGTTGTCTGAATGATCCTAAAATATAGCGCATTACAGTAGTCCAATATAGAAGTAATAAATGCATGAATTATTTGTTGTTTTCTAGGTAAAATAGGTTTGACTGTAAAAGTCGAAGCTGAAGAAAGCAGGATTTGACCACTGCGTTAATCTGCTTATCACATCTCAAGCCATCATCAAAGATAACACTCATATTGTTTTACACAAGGCTTCACAGAAAAACCCAATTCAGCAAGATTTACTGGTGGTGTCCTAGAATAATTTGACGAGCCGAATAGTTTCAGTTTTTACATATCGTTCATTTATTGTTCATGTTAGTAAATGCATTAACTAATACAACCTTGTTCATTATTCATTAATTCTGCAATTTAGTTTCTTCAATTCCCCTATAGCGCATGTGTTTAGACTGTGGGGCAAACCGGAGCACCCGGAGGAAACCCACGCCAACACGGGGAGAACATGCAAACTCCACACAGAAAAGCCAACTGACCAGGGCCGGAGTGGGACTGCTTTTCAGCCCTGGAGTTTTAAGCATTAGACCGGCCCACTTCAGTTCACGACTGACTACATTTCCAATTCAGTTTCTAATGACACTATCACGTCTTTTTCAAGAAAACAGCTGATTTAGAACTTCAAATGTCCAACAACCTTACAGTTTTAAATGTCTTAACAATAAAAATGAAAAAAAAAAAAAGAATTACTTAAGTGAGGATCAAACACGGATCGACGATGTCGTAATGCAACGTGCTGACCACTGGACCACAATGGCGCTGTTATGCTTGTGTGGCCGGAATGATGGTTACATCATCATTACCCTGCAGGCTACATTTTGCTCATGGCGCTGCGAGACAATAAATAAGAAGAGCAGAGCTGCAGCAAAATAATGAATAAAAAGAGTGAAGCTATGATCAAATTAATAAATAAATAAATGAAAAAAAAGTGTGATTGCTGAGAGTGCAAGCAGCTAGAAACACAGGCCCTCGCAGCCAAAAAATGGACCGGCCCACCGGGAACTCTCTCGGTCCTCCCGTTTGGCCAATCCGGACCTGCAACTGACCCAGCCAGGACTCAAACCAGTGACCTTTGTGCATACTAGCAGATTATCATCATCATCATCATTATGTGAATATATAACACTCTCTAGGCTGTATGTGGGCAAATGACAAGAATCTCCTCTTGTCTGTGTTTGTGTCAGTCTGCTGATGAATATGTTTGCATGGTAATCAGATACTCCTCCACTGGAGTTGGCTTAACGCAGACTCTCTCCGCGTCACACACTGATGTCAGTAACAGCTCATCTGCAGCACTTAACACCGACACTCCAGAAGTCCTCATGTCATCGGTTTTTATTTTCCAGGAAATTTCGGTAATAATTCCCCTATAAATTCCCCTATAGTGCATGCGCTTGGACTGTGGGGAAAACTAAAAATACATAGTGGGTAAACAGAATCAATTGAATTGATTATTTTAGGCTATTATTTCTACTGATGGAAAAATGTCTTAATAGATAAATAAATAAAAATTAATGAAGAGAGGGTACTGTAGTTTGGAGAACAGATAGATGACAATTCTATGAAGAAGCTAAGCTGAGCTACAACATTTTTCACTCATTTGCAAGCATTCGATTTAGCTGGGTGGTCTCAAGGTCTTGAGGTGAAGATTAAATACTCTGTAAAAGTCTGTGTTTAAACGTTTTGACACCTATCATTGAAGTGTGATGTTTTAAAACCCACTTGACTTTCTTCTGTTTTTAAAGAAAGCTAGATAAGTGTAACCACTGATTTCCGTATTTGCTTCATCTACTTTGGAAGTTGTTGGTTGCAGATTTTTTTTAACATTCTTCAAATTATCTTCTTTTGTATTCAACAGAAAAAAGACACTCATACAACTTTGAAACCACCCGAGGGTGAATAAATAAAAAGTGAGCACATATTAATTTTAGGGAGAACTATCCCTTTAAGGAAAACCATAAGACAGGGGTGTCATACTTTAGTTCCAACCCCAAATAGACAGACCAGAACTACCTAATCAAGCTCTTTCAAGGTATACTAGAAACTTCCAAGGAGGTGTGTTGAAGAAAGTTGGAGCTAAACTATGCAGGATACCGGCCCTCAGGACCGAGTTTGGACACCCCTGCAAAGAATTTATAAATGGAAAATTTTTACTCATTAGAAAACATTTAAAGTACAATTATTTCTAGAATAATGTTTGACAGGTATTAAATATATCACAACATTGATACAAAATACCAATTTCATTGAGAGAGAGAGAGAGAGAGAGAGAGAGAGAGAGAGAGAGAGAAAGAGGGAGAAGGAGAGAGACAAAGACTTACCATAGGCTTTGATTTAGCTGTTAAAGGAATAGAGGTTCTCAACTTTAATGGATGTCTTTTTTCTGTTGAATGCAAAGGAACATATTCTGAAGAATGTTGAGGGAGAAACAACATTCTTCAAAATATCTTTTTTTGTGTTCAACAGAGGAAAGAAATTCTAACTGGTTTTAAAATATACTCCAGTTTTCATTGTTTTCTTTACAGTTTTGTGTACTGATATACAAAAAATATTGTATGTACTGTAGTTTGATGACAATTCATAATTATTTCTTAAGCTATAAAGAAGCTAAGCTAATTAACATTGCTAATTGATTACACTTTACCCAACATATCAACTTAATTGAGAGAGAGAGAAAATGACCATGGCTAGGCTTTGATTCAGCTCTTAAAGTGAAAGTTCACCCAAAAATGTAAAATCTTCTTCATCATTTACTCAAAATCAAGTGGTTCTAAACTTTTATGAATGTCTTTTTTTCTATTGAACACAAAGGAAGATATTCTGAGAATTGTTGTGGAAAAACCAACATTCTTCAA